>NC_057796.1:431255716-431261321 GCF_018294505.1 Triticum aestivum | reverse complement strand
GGGACTAAAGGGGGCATTGGTCCCGGTTCGTGGCACCAACCGGGACCAAAGGCCTTTAGTCCCGGTTGGTGCCACGAACCGGGACCAAAGAGTTCCCTATATATACCCCATCGCCACAGCAGAGCACTCCACAGTGCTCTGTTTTTTCTGGCCGGCGAGGGGAGGGCATTTGGGTGCTCTAGCTCACCTCCTATGCACATGAGGTGTTCGATGAAATGTCTGAGCCACACTAGTTAATCTTTCTCCTCTCGAAACTTGACCTCCGAGCTCCATTTTCCCCGAGATTTGTCTAGGTTTAGCGGTCCGTCACGTCCCGTCCCCGTCTTCACCGCCGTCGATCGCCCGCACCGATCTCGTCGCCAGCACCACCGTGGTGAGCCTCTTGTTCTTATCTTCTTTCTGAAAGGAAAAAATTCTTACTTTAGATAGTTACTTGTCTAATTTTGTTACTTTTATTATTCCTTCTTATTACATAGTGCGATGGTTTTGGTATCCGCCCCCGTCGGCCCTCGTCCTGTCTATGATTCGGATGTGGTATATATTATCTTTTTATAACTATTTGGTTCATTTATTGTTTATGAAAAATATACCGACCAACGTGACATAGATTTTATTTATCTAGGAGGTGGTTGAACCAGAAATTCTAATCGACCCTATTGTCGAGAGGTTAAATTTACTTGAAGAAGAAAACAATTACTTGAAGGAAAAAATAAAAAAAATTGAGGAGGAGAAGATGATATTGGAGTTGCATGTTGCGGATGTCGTCGATGATCACAAGATCAAGATGGATGCAATGCGCTTGAAGATTAGAAAGATTAGAAAATTTTCCATTCATACCGAGGCTTGGTATCATTATGCCGTTGGATCAATTGTTACCTTGGTTGCGATTATGATCACATTTGTTTTCGCATTGAAATGTTTTACATAGTTTCAATGTATGGTTAGATGAGAACTATGTATGTACTTTGCTTTTAATGTGATGATGAACTTCTATTAATTTGGTCACTTAATTATCTATTCATGATGTTCTATAATGGTTTTTGACACACTTAATTATATATAATGCACGCAGATGATCCGGCAATGGATGTACGGTGACAGACACACCTCCGAGTACATTAAGGGCGTGCATGATTTTCTCGAAGTGGCTGAGGCAAACAAGCAGAATGGTTTTATGTGTTGTCCATGCCCTATATGTGGGAATACGAAGTCTTACTCTGACCGGAAAATCCTTCACACCCACCTGCCTTACAAGGGTTTCATGCCACACTATAATGTTTGGACGAGGCACGGAGAAATAGGGGTTATGATGGAAGACGGCGAAGAAGAAGAGGACGATGACAACTATGTGCCCCCTGAATACGGTGATGCTGCAACGGGGGAAGCTGCTGAAGATCAAGAGGAACCAGACGATGTGCCCAATGATGCTGCAAGGGGGGAAGCTGCTGAAGATCAAGAGGAACCAGTGCCCGATGATGATGATCTCCGCCGGGTCATAGTCGATGCAAGGATGCAATGCGAAAGTCAAAAGGAGAAGCTGAAGTTCGATCGCATGTTAGAGGATCACAAAAAAGCGTTGTACCCCAATTGCGAAGATGGCAACACAAAGCTCGGTACCGTACTGGAATTGCTGCAGTGGAAGGCAGAGAATGCTGTGCCTGACAAAGGATTTGAGAAGCTATTGAAAATATTGAAGAAGAAGCTTCCAAAGGATAACGAATTGCCCGACGGTACATACGTAGCAAAGAAGGTCGTATGCCCTCTAGGATTGGAGGTGCAGAAGATACATGCATGCCCTAATGACTGCATCCTCTACCGCGGTGCGTACAAGGATCTGAACGCATGCCCGCTTTACGGTGCATTGCGGTATAAGATCAGACGAGATGACCCTGTTGATGTTGACGGCGAGCCCCCCAGGAAGAGGGTTCCTGCGAAGGTGATGTGGTATGCTCTATAATACCACAGTTGAAACGTCTATTCAGAAACGAAGAGCATGCCAAGTTGATGCGATGGCACAGTGAGGACCGTAAGAAAGATGGGAAGTTGAGAGCACCCGCTGATGGGTCACAGTGGAGAAAAATCGAGAGAAAGTACTGGGCTGAGTTTGCAGCTGACCCAAGGAACGTATGGTTTGGTTTAAGCGCGGATGGCATTAATCCTTTCGGGGAGCAGAGCAGCAATCACAGCACCTGGCCCGTGACTCTATGTATATATAACCTTCCTCCTTGGATGTGCATGAAGCGGAAGTTCATTATGATGCCAGTTCTCATCCAAGGCCCTAAGCAACCCGGCAACGACATTGATGCGTACCTAAGGCCATTAGTTGAAGAACTTTTACAGCTGTGGAATGGAAACGGTGTACGTACGTGGGATGAGCACAAACAGGAGGAATTTAACCTGCACGCGTTGCTGTTTGTAACCATCAACGATTGGCCCGCTCTCAGTAACCTTTCAGTACAGACAAACAAGGGATACCACGCATGCACGCACTGTTTAGATGACACTGAAAGTATATACCTGGACAAAAGCAGGAAGAATGTGTACCTGGGCCATCGTCAATTTCTTCCGACCAAGCATCAATGTCGAAAGGAAGGCAAGCATTTCAAAGGCGAGGAAGATCACCGGAAGAAGCCCGCCATACGCACTAGTGATCACGTACTTGCTATGGTCAATGATTTACACGTAATCTTTGGAAAGGGTCCCGGCGGACTAGCTGTTCCGAATGACACTGAGGGACACGCACCCATATGGAAGAAGAAATCTATATTTTGGGACCTACCCTACTGGAAAGAGCTAGAGGTCCGCTCTTCAATCGATGTGATGCACGTGACGAAGAACCTTTGCGTGAACCTGCTAGGCTTCTTGGGCATGTATGGGAAGACAAAAGATACACCTGAGGCACGGGAGGACCTGCAACATTTGAACGAAAAAGACGACATGCCTCCGAAGCAGTATGAAGGTCCTGCCAACTACGCTCTTACGAAAGAAGAGAAATAAATCTTGTTTGAATGCCTGCTCAGTATGAAGGTCCCGACTGGCTTCTCGTCGAATATAAAGGGAATAATAAATATGCCAGAGAAAAAGTTCCAGAACCTAAAGTCTCATGACTGCCACGTGATTATGATGCAACTGCTTCCGGTTGCATTGAGGGGGCTTCTACCGGAAAACGTCCGATTAGCCATTGTGAAGCTATGTGCATTCCTCAATGCAATCTCTCAGAAGGTGATCGATCCAGAAATCATACCAACGCTAAGGAGTGATGTGGCGCAATGTCTTGTCAGTTTCGAGCTGGTGTTCCCACCATCCTTCTTCAATATCTTGACACACGTCCTAGTTCATCTAGTCGACGAGATTGTCATTCTGGGGCCCGTTATTCTACACAATATGTTCCCCTTTGAGAGGTTCATGGGAGTCCTAAAGAAATATGTCCGTAACCGTGCTAGGCCAGAAGGAAGCATCTCCATGGGCCATCAAACAGAGGATGTCATTGGGTTTTGTGTTGACTTCATTCCTGGCCTTAAGAATATAGGTCTCCCTAAATCGCGGTATGAGGGGAGACTGACTGGAAAAGGCACGCTAGGAGCGGACTCAATAATATGCAGGGACGGGCATTCTTGGTCTCAAGCACACTACACAGTTCTACAGAACTCTACCTTGGTGACCCCGTATGTCGATGAACACAAGAATAGTCTGCGCTCCAAACACCCGGAGCAGTGTGACGACTGGATTACATGTGAACACATCAGGACTTTCAGCAGTTGGTTGGAAACACGTCTCAGAGGTGACACCACTGTTTGTGATGAGTTGTACTCGTTGTCCAGGGGACCATCTTCGACTGTATTGACTTACAAAGGATACGAGATAAATGGGAATACATTTTACACGATCGCCCAAGATCAAAAGAGCACCAACCAAAACAGCGGTGTCCGCTTAGATGCAGCAACCGAGAGGGGAAAGGACACATATTATGGTTACATAATGGACATATGGGAACTTGACTACGGACATGATTTTAAGGTCCCTTTGTTTAAGTGCAAATGGGTCAATCTGTCAGGAGGCGGGGTACAGGTAGACCCACAGTACGGAATGACAACAGATCTGAACAATCTTGGGTACACTGACGAACCGTTCGTCCTAGCCAATGATGTGGCACAGGTTATCTATGTGAAGGACATGTCTACCAGACCGAGGAAAAGAAAAGATAAGGAAGCGAATACATCATATGATGGGCCAAAGCGCCACATAGTTCTTTCAGGAAAAAGGGACATTGTGGGAGTGGAGGGCAAGACAGACATGTCTGAAGATTATGAAAAGTTTCATCAAATTCCTTCCTTCAAAGTCAAGGCTGACCCAAGCATCCTGATAAACGATGAAGATTATCCATGGTTATGGCGCAATAAGCAAATGACACAAGCGAAGAAAAAGTGAAGACTTTCTCCCGCAACTATTATGATGATACCATGCCAACTTTGTAATAGACGAGTATGATACCATTGTCCGTTTTGTACAAGAAGTGCATCTAGTTTTTGCCGTAACCCTCTCAACTTTCTTGCACATGCTATGTGGATGAAATGATGATACCATGCCAACTTTCAACCTTTTCAGAGTTCATTTGAAATGCTTTTCAATTTTAGGGTCTTATAGCTCAAAATAATTAGTAAATGCATGAAAAATAACAGGCCAAAAATTAAAAATTATGCCACCTACTGGGCCACCACGGCCTGAATACGATTAGAAACCCATCCATGGGCCAGGATTCAGGCCCGCAGAAGGCCCAGTAGGCCCACAGGCATGTACAGAGAGGTTAGGCCCGTAAGCCTGCTTTAGAGAGGAGCTCGACAGCTCAAGTGCACTGCACCTTATAAACAGGTGCGGCTTTCTCTCAGCTAGCGAGGTGGGGCTAAACTCACCACCACGCCGCTGTGCAAGGCCATTGGTCCCGGTTGCTGGCACGAACCGGGACCAATTCCACCCTTTGGTCCCTGTTGGAGCCACGAACTGGTACTAACGAGGCTGTGGCCCCACGAGCACCTTTAGTACCGGTTCGTGGCACGAACCGGTACTAGATTTTCTGACTAAGTAGTTTTTTAGTCCCACCTCGCTAGCTGAGAGGTACTAGGAGCGGTTTATAAGCCCTGAGTGCAGAGACGATGAAGAAGAGGCGCAATGCTCACGTTGCTTAGCTTCAAGCCTTGAGGAATAAGGTAGACTGCATGGAGCTATGTGCAGTGCAGTCTACACTATTCCGAAAGGCTTGAAGCAAATCACCGAGCATTGCGCCTCTTTTTTATTTTTAATAACTTATTACAACTCCGGACTTCTTGTGTTCCGACAAAATAAAATAAACTTTAATAAAATTTATGAAACTAAAATTAACAAAGTATTTTCTGTTCAAAACATTATAAGAAACCTCTATTATTATTGAAACTAAAATCATATAAAATTGATGCAACTAAAATTATCGAAGTATTTTCTGTTCAAAATCATTAAAAGCAAAAAGAATTTTCATAAAGAACTTTTTTTGATAGAAACTTTAATAGCAAAAAGAATTATCATAAAGTAAAATAAATAAGTAATTAGAAACAAAATAAAATAAAATAAATAA
>NC_057796.1:431254832-431255706 GCF_018294505.1 Triticum aestivum | reverse complement strand
AATTATCGAAGTATTTTCTGTTCAAAATCATTGAAAGCTAAAAGAATTTTCATAAAGAACTTTTTTTGTTAGAAACTTTAATAGCAAAAATAATTATCATAAAGTAAAATAAATAAGTAATTAGAAACAAAATAAAATAAAATAAATATGTTTTTTGTTGTAAGTAGAAACAAAACAAAATAAATAAAGCAAAAAAGAAAACAAAAAACAGGCAAAAAATAAAAAATATGCCTCCTACTGGGCCACCACGGCCTGAATACGACTAGAAACCCATCAATGGGCCAGGATTCAGGCTCGCAGAAGGCCCAGTAGGCCCACAAGCACATAGTGACAGAATAGGCCCGTAAGCCTGCATTTGAGAGGAGCTCGAAGTGGTGAGCGCAGCCGCGCTTATAAACCACTGTCGAAGCCTCTCGGCTAGCGAGGTGGGACTAAACATCCCACCGCACCGCGCCAGTTCCAGCACAGACCCTTTAGTCCCGGTTGGGGAGGCGGACCGCGACTAAAGGGTACCCTTTAGTCGCGGTTGTTGTCCCCAACCGCGACTAAAGGGTCTTTCTGCGCGGGAACGAAAGCGGCGCCAAAACCCTTTAGTCCCGGTTGGGGAGGCGGACCGCGACTAAAGGGTACCCTTTAGTCGCGGTTGGTGTGGCCAGCCGCGACTAAAGGGTACCTTTAGTCGCGGTCCTCCTCCCCAACCGCGACTAAAGGTGCGTCTATAAATACTGCACTTAGCAGTTTCGCCATTTCCCATTCTCCTCTCTCTCGACGCCGAAGCGCTGCCCCGACGCCGATTGACGCCGAAGCCCTGCCCCGACGCCGACGCCGCCGCTTCCGTCCCCAGTGAGCGCCGCCTCCGCCCGTGCCCTGCCCT
>NC_057796.1:431254223-431254822 GCF_018294505.1 Triticum aestivum | reverse complement strand
AATAAATAAAGCAAAAAAGAAAACAAAAAAACTAAATACAGCAAAAAAAATTCCATAAAGAACTTTTTTTGATAGAAACTTTAATAGCAAAAAGAATTATCATAAAGTAAAATAAATAATTAATTAGAAACAAAATAAACTAAAATAAATAAGTTTTTTGTTGTAAGTAGAAACAAAACAAAATAAATAAAGCAAAAAAGAAGACAAAAAAATAAATACAGCAAAAAAATTGTTGGGGCGCTGCCCGATTGGCCTTCCAACCCTCAGGTTTGCAAATACAGGCCCAGAAGGGCTAGGAGGCTAAACGGGCAGCGCGCCAAAGTTAGGCCCAGAAGCCTGCTATAGAGAGGACTTCGAAACAGCAGCCGCGCCGCGGCTTTTAAACTGGTGCGGGCGCCCCTCGGCTAGCGAGGTGGGACTAAACTTTTGGCCGCGATGCGGGCAGCAAGAGGCCTTTGGTCCCGGTTCGTGGCACCAACCGGGACCAAAGGCCGCTGCTTCCCGCCCTTTGCGCTACTGAAAAGGGACCTTTGGTCCCGGTTGGTGGCACCAACCGGGACTAAAGGGTGGCATTGGTCCCGGTTGGTGCCACGAACCGG
>NC_057796.1:431207320-431253564 GCF_018294505.1 Triticum aestivum | reverse complement strand
TTTTTTTCATATGCATATGTTGATTATATGGATGGATGGATGATGTATATGTTCATTATATGGATGGATGGATGATGTATGCTTTTTTTCATATAATTTTTTTAGGCAGATTTTTAGAATTTTTTGTGTATGTATGTTATGTTTATATGTATGTATGTATGTTCATATGTATGTATGTTTATATGCAAAGCATATGCAAAGAAAATGTATGAATGGTCATATGCAAAGAAAAATGTATGTATGGTCATATGCAAAGAAAATGTATGTATGTATGTTCATATGAAAGAAAAATGTATGTATGTATGTTCATATGCATATGCAAAGAAAATGTATGTTCATATGCATATGCAAAGAAAATGTATGTTCATATATATGATGATATGTTCATATAAAAAGGAAAATAAGAAGAAGAAGAAAGGAGAAGAAGAGGAGAGGAAGAAGAGGAGAGGAAGAAGAGGAGAAATAAATAAGAAGAGGAAAAAAGAAGAAAAAGAAGAGGAGAAGAAGAAAGGAATAAAGAGAAGAAGAAAAAATAGAAAAAATTCTATTTTTTCTTCTTATCTCCTCTATTCCTTTCTTCTTCTCCTCTTTTTCTTCTTCTTTTTTTTCTTTGATCTTCTCCTCTATTCCTTTTCTTCTTCTCCTCTTTTTATTTCTTCTTCGTTTTCTTATGTTTTATCGGGTCTGTCGTCGATATACCCCTCTCCCGATAACTTCAACACGAGGGCGGTCGATATACCCCCTCCCCGCCGATAATATTATTTTCCCATGTACGTATGTCGTCGTTGTCGATATAACCCCCTCCCGATAACTTCAACACGTGGGGGGTCGATATACCCCCTCCCTGATAACATTATTTTCCCATGTATGTATGTCATCGTTGCCGATATATATAACTCCCTCCCAGATAACTTCGACATGATGGACGGTCGATATTTATACCCCCTCTCGACCGTGATAACTTATACCACGGGAGCACCCCCGAGCCCTCTCCCTCGACCAAAACTCTCGAGGACACCCAAACCCTAGAAAAAAACGATGTCGGTCTCCTACCCCCTCCCGCCGCGCCCCTACCCTTGAAGCGTTGCCGAGGCCACCCCAAACCCAGAATAAGCTAGGTCTACGTATAATTGCCATGTTGTAATATTTGCAGAAACAATGGAGCACGAACGAGACGAGCAAGCAGAAGAGGTGTTGGGGGACATAATCTTAGCCGGAGGTGATATCTTGTCGTATCTTAATGACAATGATGGTCTGGAAGAACAGGGTGAAGAAGCAGGCTACGGTGATCGAAGAGTGGAGGAGGAAAGACATGATTATGATGGCTCCGGTGACCCAATGCTGGTGCAAGAAGGAGCCCGTGGTGACGGCTCCGGTGACCGAACAGAGTCCGGCCAGGTAAATATATTAGTTAAGCCTGTGCTGACTAGCTAATTGATGCATTCATTGTTTTGGTATGTACACATATTAATTAACACTCGTCTTTCTTCTTTTTTCTAGCCCTCCGGATCGAGCACAACTGCGGTAAAGAGACGAGGCCCGAAGAGAAAGTTGCGCTCGGATGAAAGGTTTGAGATCACAGCATTCGCGCGCGACGGCCAACCGATTGAACCCATCCGGACAAAGGATGCATTTGCTGCTCAGTGCGGGGTTCTAGTTAGGGACAAGATCCCGATCAGCATCCACCAATGGTATAAACCTAAGAAGGAAGACCCTGAGGTGTCTTATGTCAATGATATGCAGAAAGATGATCTTTGGACTGAGCTGAAGGCAAATTTTGACCCTACCGCCAGAGGAGGATCCGGAGAAGCCAGTTATAGAGCAATTAATCAAGTCTCATGCTCTTAAGAAGATGGCAGACCTATTCAGGAGGTGGAAGAATGAGCTGAAAACGTTTGTCGACAAAGAAGAGACACCAGAATTCATCGGCCGGTATGAGAAGATCAGAGATCACTGGCCCGCATTTGTGGCCCACAAGACATCGGAAAAGAGTAAGAAGATGTCAGCGACAAACAAGAAGAATGCTGCAAAGAAGAAGCTTCACCATCGCACGGGGCCAGGTGGCTACAAGCCCGACCTAAGTGGGCCAAGGCTGAGAATGATCTGCTTGAAAAAGGGATTGAACCACAGACAATGAACTGGACAGACCGTTGCCGGACTTGGTTCTTCGGGGCTAGCGGAACCTTGGACCCTGTATCAGGGAGGTGCGTTTGACCGAACGAGCTTTTGAGAATACCAGTCAAGAAGATTCAGCAGTATATCGATGCAGCGCAGGAAGGGACGTTCGTTCCAGACAGAGAGAACGACGAGCTCACAATGGCCCTCGGGAATCCTGAGCACCCTGGACGGACACGAGGCACGCCAGGCTCCGTTCCGTGGAAGGCTGGTTTTCCGGACATGGGCGGTTACAAAAGCCAAGAGAGGAGGAAAAAAGTGGAGCAGATCTAAATTCAGAAGCTGCACGAAAGGGTTCAAGCGCTAGAGGAACGAGACGGCAATCGACATGCCGAAACTGCCCCCGAAGCTACACCGCCTTCTCAGCGGAGAAGCAGCGCGGCTTCCACCGAGCTGCTTCAGCTGGAGCATGCGGCTCCTGCTAGCTACCCCGTGGATGCTATCACGGAGTCTCAACATTGCCACCTTATGGCGGAATGGCAGAACTTCAAAGTCAAGGCGGCTGTTGGCTCTGTTTTACCTCCTGAACCCGGCACAACCTACCACTGCCGGCCGATTCCAGAAGGATATGCTAGGGTGATGGTGGATGAAATAACGGAGGCATTTGAGGAGCTCCAGCTTGACCACCCTACCGGTGAAGGGGAGACTCGGCTGGGTTCTGCTCTGAAGACTCCATGCCTATGGCGGAAGGAGCTCATCAAGCTTCCGAACTGGACGGCTCCAGCGAGTAAGGGCACTCCGCCTCCTCCTCCGCCTCCTCCTCCTGCGAGTGATCAGGGACTCAGCCTCCTTCTCCGGCGCGTGGCGGCACTCCGCCTCCTTCTCCTCCGCCTCGTCAGCAAGGGCGGAAGAGACCCACCGCCGCTGCGGCTGCTCCGGCGCGTCGTAGTCCTTCTCCTCCGCCTCGTAAGCAAGGAAAGAAGACAGCCGCAGCCGCTCCGTCTGCTCTGCCGGCGTCTAGCAGTACAACTGCCAGAGGCGGGAGGCAATACAGATTCGGTCCTTCTCTGAAGACTCCAGAGAAGTTACCATACAAGAGGACCGAGGAGGAAACCAGGAAGATCGTGCGAGCCGAAGTGACAAACTTCTTTGAAGGGGTGAAAGCAAAGAAACATCCACCTCCGGAGGAGATGGTAGATCCGGTGAAAGCAAAGCGCACTCTGGCTGCCCTGACAAAACCACCAAAGTCTCCGCCGAGAGGCAACTATGAGCGCATTATTGCAAAGACATATGCCGAAGCGGAGCGGTCGGGAAGTTCTGTCAGTGATCAAAGGTTAAAAGAACGACGAGCTGGGAAAAAAATTGCCCAGCTCGGCAAACAAGAGAACCAATCGTGCCCCCCGCTCAAGGTGTCAAAAGACATCGTCGCTAATGATCCGAGTATGGTGCCCGGTTATAGCAATCTTGGAGATTACCTGCCCGACGATGTACATTATGAAATCATGGAGGTGGACGAACACAAATACCATTATGGGAAGCCTCTCGTCAAGATGAAAGATCCCTAACAACGATGATGCGAAGACTACATGATTGGTACATGAAAACCTGCAGAGAGTCTGATGGGATGAATACTTTGACGCTGAGAGTTAAACCGGAGCATGACCTCGTTGGAATTGATCTGTTGAATGTTCTATTTGAGGATTTCTTCCAGTTTTACAATCAAAAGGCCCTCGATAAAACAACGATCACTTGCTACTGTCTGTAAGTAGTACTACTTCTGTCATTAAGTCTCTCTATATAGGTCAGCTCTTTCATTGCATGTATTTATAATTATCCTCACTATATTATGCAGATTGAAGATCGCCGAATTGAAGAAAAGACAAATCGGTGATATTGGGTTCATTAACACAAATCTCATAGATGCATATACGGTTGAAAACATCCCAAAGAAGCCGAGGCCAACTTGCTACAATCGTTGGTATTAAATCAAAACAAAGATATAATGCTCTTTCCTTACAACTTCAAGTGTGTTACTGTCTTGTGCATATTCGAAGGGCTCAAGGGATACGCCGTGGGCCGGATGACCAAGAGTCGTCGCGGCAAGCTCTACATCGACGATGCAAACTGGGGCCCCGACGCCGGCTCAATTGAGTACGGGTACCGGGTCCCCTTCGGCGGAATTCATGTTTTCATTGGCAAGATTGGTGAGCCGGGCCCCAAGCCGGATCTCTGCGCCGATCTCGTTGAAACGGCTCAGCGCGCACGACCCGCCCGGGCCCGGCCTGCCTGCCTTAAGGCGCGCTTTTGTGGGATGCATCCATGGAGGGCCCTCTGATCCATCTGGGTCTGGTGATGAGGCGGCCGCCGGCTCTGACGGCGAGTCGGCCACCGATGAGTCAAACTCGTTGTACCAACTTCAAGATGGCAGGCTCATGGGCTGTTCCGATGTTGACAGTATTCCGGACCCGTTTGAGCCACCGAGTTAGGTTGGAGTCTTTATGGCCGGTGCGCAGCCTGTTCGGAACCCCGCTACTGGAGCGGGAAACCCGGTGCCTTCTCCGGCTCAGGTGCTGATGGATCTCACGGACAAGATGACGGCCCTGTTAACAGCCACAGTTGACCCGGCAGATCAAGCTCAACACGATGCCGAGGTGGCACAGTTAAAATTGGATCTAATAAAAGCTAAAGAGGATCTCGCAGCGGAAGGGATCAGGCTGGCTGCAGAGAGGGCGGCTCTCGATGCCCAAACTCAGCTGATCCAGGCGCAGTCTTTCCAACTCATGATGGATCAAAACGCAGCCAATGAGGTCCTGAGAAGGAGGCATCAAAAGGCCCAATCTCGACTCCCTCCGGTTTACGATCCACGCAACCTCTTCAACACGCCAGGTGCAGGGTCCAGTAACCCGCCAGGGATCATAGCGCCTGGGTCTGGACCCCTTATTCAGCCACGAGTGATGGGGCCTCCCCAGGTGCCCCCTGCCCCGGCTCAGTACGTGCCAATACCCCCGGGTCATTATAATAACCCGCTGGAGAACATGGTCGCTGCGGCAGCACGGCTGGCGGCTCTACCAGTTGATGGCGACTCTCCGACGGCTATTGAGACCCGTCGGGTCAGGGAACTCCTTCAAACAGCACTGGCGCAGCAAGAGGCGTACTCCTACAGCCGGGACAGGATCCACTCGATCCCTCATCCAGGCTAGAGCCCAAGTTACAGCCGGCACATGGTCTCAGCAACCGGCTCAAGTAACGTCCGACGCCATGACCCGCCCCCTGGCCATGGCTCGGCTCATAATGGAGCCTTTTACGCAGCAGACCAAGCGCGCCAAGAGGCGGAGGAAGTACCTCAGCTGACGGCTTACCAGACCTCCCCCCCGGCTTATCCGATGACTTCCATTGATGTGGGTATCCCTACCAGGACCGGGGGTGTCCCTTGTTTAGTGCCAGCTATCCATAATGAACGTCTACCTAAGGACTTCAAGGGCCCTAGGAAGGTGCCTAACTACACAGCTGACTTGCAACCCGTAGCTTGGATCGAGAGTTACGAGATGGCTATGGAGCTACTGGAGGTCAGTGAGGCGGCCATGGCCAAGTATTTCACCATGATGTTAGATGGGATTGCCCGCACTTGGTTGAAAGGGCTACCACCGAATTACATTGGGTCTTGGGCTGAGCTGAAAGCCCGGTTCATCCAAAACTTCAAAGACACCTGTAGGCAGTCTATGTCAATTGTGGATTTGACTAACTGTAAACAGTAGGAGGGTGAGTCCACGACACATTGGGTTCGCCGGGTTAAGGAGATCATACACTCATCAGACAAGATGGATGCCGGCTCTGCGGTTCTAATGCTGGAGCAGAATTGTCGTTTCGTGCCCCTGAAGATGAAACTCGGGCGCCTTAAGCGCGACTGCAGTGATATGGGTACACTAATGGCTGCTCTTGTCAAGTACGCCGATTCTGATGGTACCAAGGATCGCCCTTCAGATGATGAAAGGGCAGGGAAGGGAAAGAAGAACGGCAATGGCAAGGGTCCTCAGTTTAACCCGGGGAACCAAGGAGGAGGCAAGCGCAAGGCAGATGGCAGCCTAGAGTTTGTGGCCAACGCCAGCGCGCAAGGCAATAACCAGCGACGCAAGGGGAGGCCCCCTCCCCGAGGCGGCGGGTCAGGACCTTCACTAGAGCAGCTGTTAAATGAGCCTTGTCCGAGGCACGGCTCTAGAGAGAAGCCAGCGACTCATCTATGCAAGGATTGTGCAATCATGAAGGCCTTTAAAAACTACAATGGCCCGGGTGGCGGCTCAGGTGCCGGCGGCTCAGGCACTGGCGGCTTTCATGGCCCGGGGGGCGGCTCAAATTCTGGTCCTCAGAACGGTCAAGGGGGCTTTAATCACCAATCTAGCCAAGGTCATCAACAGCAGCAGGGGGTTATCAGACCAATCCGAAGCAGCTTAGCGGTGGACAATATCATGTATTTACCACTAGTTTGTGCAAGCGAGATCAGAAGTTTCACAAGAGGGCTGTGAATGCTGTTGAGCCGGCGGTCCCACGCTACTTGAGGTGGTCTGAGCAGCCTATAGTGTGGAGTAGGGAGGATCACCCTCCCCAGGTGGATAACCCGGGCCACTTGGCCCTAGTGGTGGCTCCTCAAGTGGGAGGATATAAGTTCACAAAGGTGCTCATGGATGGAGGCAGCAGCATCAACATCCTCTATTATGAGACTTTTCGCCGTATGGGGTTGATTGATAAGAATCTCAGCCAGTCAAACACTATCTTCCACGGTGTGGTACCGGGTAAGTCGGCTTATCCAGTCGGCAAGATCGAATTGGAAGTGGCTTTTGGTGATGAGAACAACTACAGGGTGGAGAAATTGACCTTTGAGGTGGTCAAGATAAGAAGTCCATACCATGCTATATTTGGACGGCCGGCTTACGCCAAGTTCATGGCACGGCCATGTTATGTGTACTTACAGCTCAAGATGCTGGGTCACAATGGGACCATTACGGTTCACGGCAGCCGGAAAGTGGCTCTGGAGTGTGAGGAAGGTGATGCGGCTTATGCAGAATCTGTTTGTGCTACAGAGGAGTTGAAGTTTTACAAGGACAATGTTGACCCAACAGATATGACCTCTCTGAAAAAGCTGACGACGGAGAATGAGCCGGCGATGAAATTTAAGTCGGCTGATGAAACTAAGCTTGTTGATTTTGTTCCAGGAGATTCATCTCAGCAGTTTAGCATCAGTGCCAATCTGGATCCAAAATAGGAGAGCGCGCTCATCGAGTTCATCCGTGAGAATAGGGACATCTTCGCATGGAAACCCTCTGACATGCCAGGTGTACCTAGAGAACTCGCTGAGCATACTCTCAATGTTGATCCGAAATTTAAGCCGGTCAGACAGTTCCTTCGGCGGTTTAATGAAGAGAGGCGAAAAGCTATTAGTGAAGAAGTGGCCCGGCTCTTGGCGGCCGGGTTTATCGTTGAAGTTTTTCACCCGGAGTGGTTGGCTAACCCGGTGTCGTGCTCAAGAAGAACGGCACCTGGCGGATGTGTGTGGACTACACGGACTTGAATAAGGCGTGTCTGGCTGATCCTTTTGCCCTCCCCCATATTGATCAAATCATTGATGCTACGGCAGGTTGTGCACGTTTAAGTTTCGTGGATGCTTATTCCGGTTATCATCAGATTAAGATGGCAGTTAAGGACCAGGAGAAGACGGCGTTCATCACTCCCTTTGGAGCCTTCTGCTATGTGTCTATGCCCTTTGGACTCAAGTGTGCACAGGCGACTTACCAGCGTTGTGTGCAGAACTGTCTTCATAAACAGATCGGACGCAATGTTCACGCTTACGTGGACGATATTGTGGTTAAATCCATCAAAGAGGAAACCTGATAGATGATTTAAGGGAAACCTTTGATAATCTCCGGGTTTATAAGATGATGCTTAACCCGGCCAAGTGTGTTTTTGGTGTTCCTGCAGGCAAACTCTTGGGCTTCATGGTTTCTGACAGAGGCATTGAGGCTAACCCGGAGAAGATCAAGGCCATCACCTCCCTGGCTAAGCCGGCGTGTATAAATGACGTTCAGCGTTTGGCGGGTCGCATTGCTGCTTTAAGCCGGTTCATAAGCCGTTTGGGTGAGAAGGCCATGCCCTTATATCAGTTGATGAAGAAAACTGATAACTTCGTCTGGAATGATGCAGCCAATACCGCCTTTGAGGATTTGAAGAAGCAGCTGGCAGAGCCCCCAGTCCTCGCTGCTCCGGTTGATAAAGAGCCCTTACTGCTGTATGTGGCGGCAAACGCACGAGCCGTCAGTGTGGCTATTGTGGTGGAGCGCAAGGAGGAGGGTAAGGAGCATCCGGTTCAGCGGCCGGTTTATTATGTCAGCGAAGTGCTCACTGAGTCCAAGCAGCGGTACCCGCATTGGCAGAAACTTGTGTATGGTGTGTTCATGGCGAGCCGGAAACATAAGCATTACTTTCAGGGTCACCCCATCACTGTGGTCAGCTCTGCCCCCCTTGGTGATATCATCCACAACAGAGAGGCCACAGGGTGAATTGCTAAGTGGGCTATAGAACTTGGTCCTCATGGTCTCAAATATGTGCCACGCACTGCGGTTAAATCTCAGGCCTTGGTGGATTGCATCAATGATTGGACAGAGTCACAAGTGCCTGAATAAAAGCCGGATAACACATATTGGACCATTCACTTCGATGGGTCCAGGCAGTTGGAGGGCTCGGGGGCTGGCGTTGTATTGGCGTCCCCTAAAGGTGACAAGTTCCATTATGTGCTACAGTTGATGTTTCCTTGCACTAACAACGCGGCTGAGTACGAGGCCTTGCTCCATGGTCTTCGGATGGCTAAGGAGATGAGCTTGACCCGGGTAAGGTGCTTTGGTGACTCAGACTTGGTGGCTCAACAAGTATCAGGCAAGTGGGATTCTAAAGATCCTCTCATGGCGGCTTATCACCGCGAGGTTGATGCAATTGCAGGGCACTTTCAGGGCTACCAGGTAGAGCACATTGATCGCAAGAAGAACGAGGCGGCTGATGCTCTAAGCCGGTTAGGCTCTCAGCGAAAGCTGGTGCCGCCTAACACTTTCCTGGACGTCCTGTATAACCCTTCGGTTAAATTGCCTACAGAGGAAGACTTGGCTGTTCCTGACCCGGAGGCACGACTGGTGGCGGCTCTTCATGTCATACCAGAATGGACAATGCCATATCTGGCTTATATAACCCGGGGAGAGTTGCCTGAGGATGAAACTTTGGCCAGACAAATAACCCGGCGGGCTAAGTCAATGATCGTTATCGATGGCGAATTGCATCATCGCAGTGTCACGGGAGCATTTCAGCGTTGTGTCTCCCCTGAGGAGGGTCAAGAAATCTTGCGTGAGATTCATGAAGGGGATTGCGGCCATCATGCCGGCTCAAAGTCCCTTGTGGCCAAGGCTTTCCGTCATGGTTTTTATTGGCTGACGGCTCATGCTGATGTAGAGGGCTTGGTCAGCAAATGTGATGGTTGCCAGAAGTTTTCCCGACGGGCTCACGTGCCGGCTCAAGAACTGAGGATGATCCCAATCACTTGGCCCTTTGCGGTCTGGGGGCTTGATATGGTTGGGCCTTTTAAAAGGTCCAAGGATAAGAAGACCCACCTCTTGGTGGCAGTTGATAAATTCACAAAGTGGGTGGAAGCTGAGCCGGTTAGCAAGTGCGATGCAGCCACGGCGGTTCAATTTATGAAAAAGGTGATTTTCCGCTTTGGCTTTCCGCACAGCATTATAACTGACAATGGCACCAATCTTTGCAAAGGCGCCATGGAAGAGTTTTGTCAACGAGAGCATATCCGACTTGATGTTTCCTCAGTGGCTCATCCTCAATCCAATGGTCAAGCTGAGAGAGCTAATCAGCAGATTCTGAAGGGTATCAAACCCCGGCTTTTGGTCCCTTTGCAGCGAACGCCGAGTTATTGGGTGGAGGAGTTGCCCTCCGTCTTATGGAGTATCAACACTACTCCTAACAGGTCTACAGGCTTCATGCCTTTCTTCCTGGTTTATGGAGCAGAAGCAGTCCTCCCCAGTGACATCCGTCACGACTCACCTCGCGTGGCGGCTTATGTTGAGGCGGATAATGAACAGGCGCGCCAAGATGCTCTGGACTTGTTGGACGAACAACGTGATGTGGCAGCAGCCCGTTCAGCGATTTACCAACAAGACCTGCGCCGTTATCATAGCCGCCAGGTCAAATCCCGGGTCTTCCGGGAAGGCGACCTCGTGCTCCGGCTCATCCAGGATCAAACAGATGCGCACAAGTTATCCCCGCCTTGGGAAGGGCCCTTTGTGGTCAGCAAGAACTTGCACAACGGGTCATATTATCTCATCGACATTCGGGAGCACAAAGATTCACGTAAGTCGGAGGAGGAGACCCGTCGGCCGTGGAACATAGCTCAGCTTCGGCCTTACTACACTTGAGCCACTGGCTCTCGTGGTGTACATACTTCTCTCAGCCATGTATATATTATGATAAGCAATAAAGCAGGACCTCTGTCCTTTTTTCTCCTCCAAATATACACGTGTTGTTCTTATTGCAAGATTACATGATGACTTAAAGGAGGATCCGGCTTATGATCGTATTTGGATTTAGCCGCAAGCAGTAAAGTCACTTGGGGGCTTCCTGTTCAAACATGGGTCGTATTCGAACCAAAGAGAACATAGCTGTCGATATCTATTTGATTGGCAAAGTGCCGAGCTCATTGGGAAGTTATCTTTGGTCATATTTGAATCATAGTTTAACCCCTCTGAGAACCGACGTGGATCGTATTCGAATCAGCGTCGTTAAACAATTCTAAAAGTCACTTGGGGGCTTCCTGTTCAAACATGGGTCATATTCGAACCAAAGAGAACATAGCTATCGGTACCCTTTTGATTGGCATCGCCACACCCACTGGGGGCTATATGATCGTATCCGAATCTTGGCTTAACCCCTTTGGGCCGGGTCCCTGGTCGTATTCAAACCGGAAGACCCTAAAGTTCCTCTGCTTTATCACAAGTTTACTCTGATTATGTCAAGGTGTGTACGGCCGGGTCTCACTTTACCGGCTTAACTTTGGTTTACAGTGTTCGTTGAACGCCATGGGTGTCATTACGACAGGTAAATCGGAGTTAAGATACCAACCTTGTTACCCGGGTTATCTAAACCGGAAGTATGCTTACAGGCCGCTAAGTGTATTATTACGGCTGTGTTAAGGATATAATTGTGGACCAGTCTTTTTTGATTCATATTCCGGGTTATCTATCCAAAACACCTGATTCTCAGGGCGGTAAGCTGCCTTGAGGCTTGTGATTTGCCTTTCTATGCAGGTTGTTTAAAGGCACCTCTTTGGGGTTGAGAAAAACAAAGGGATGGTTATAACCCGGAGAAATATCAAAGAGACAACTTCAAAGGACTTTTCGCATTCAATACGTGCACGATGGCACGGCAGAAATGAACTGTTGCACCTATTCTATTACAAAAACTCATCAAGTCTAAAATGGGTGGAACATTGTTTGGTAAACCGCCAGCCAAGTCACGATGCCCGCTGAGTGGAAGTCTCCGGCTTGTTCATGTCTTCTCCTCCGGCTGATCCCAACACCTGGAAGGTTGATGACTTCCAGTCGATGCCGCTGAGAGCTTCGAATTCGGCTTCCTCGTCAATTAACCCGGCCGGATCAATCTCCGGGGCGAAGGTGTGCTGACGAGCCGGAGGGATCAGGTTAAGGGCTTCATAGCGAGGGGTTGGAATCCTCTGATTCTCCGCATCATAACCCGGCTGGTACTTGGTCAGATCTGTGTCGTTCCCGATAAGAGTGGCCACCGGGCACACAGCCTTCACGCACGCTGCGAAGTCTTTCTGATCGAAAGATGAGTCGTCTTCCTTCAGGCTTGGATAACCCAGGGCGATGTCTGCCGGGTCTAGCTCCGGCAGGAATGCCTTGGCCCGGCTCAGCGCGGCGATCGCTCCGGCTCTCGCAGAGGCCCGCCGCAGCTCTTGGATCCGCTGAGGCAGAACGGCAAGCCGGCGCAGGACTTCGGCCAGATGAGTCGGCACCTCGTTGGATAGGGCCACCACAGCTAAGGCGCGCTGTGACCCGGTGTAGAGCTGCTCCACCAGGGTATACACGGCCTTTAGCTTGGTGACCACGCTCTGGTTGAGGTTGGCACTTCTGGGACCTGTTTAACAGAATCAGGTAAGTCGGCGACAAGGGTGAATCATAAGATACAAACATTCTAACATTGATGAAAGCCGGGGAGGCGACTTACCGAAGATGGCGGCCACCATTGGGGAAACCTGGCGCTTTAGGCCGGAGAGCTCGGCGGTCTTCTCAGAGAGAGTCTTCTCCGCCTGTTCTGCCCGGGTCACCAGTGCGGCTTTATCTTCAGCCCAGGCCTTCCGCTCAGCATCAAATTCTGTCTTCAGCTTCTCTTGAGCGGCGATGCTGGAGACAAACTTGGCGTTTGCCTTCCGGGTCTCCATCTCCTGCATCTTCAGCCGGCTCTTGAGATCCGTAAGGTCCGACTCTAGCTTCTTGCCAACAGCCTGAATAAATTTCCGGCTTATTCACAGTCATTATATAAGTCCCAAGCGCTTTCCAAGCAAAGACACTTGGCACTTGGGGGCTAATGCATATTGAACGTATCTATCTACGTACTGCCGGCTCAATTGAGTAAGCCGGAACCTAAGTCTACAACATATTTAATCATAAGTCGTCGACTTGGGGGCTAGCATGGCAAAGGTAACTATGCAGTAAGTAAGAAGACAGCAGAAGGATACCTTAGATTTTTGTTGGATTTTGTTTACCATGGCGACCTCCGCATCCCGGCTCTTGTGCACCTGGCTGATGTAGTCAGAGACGAGCTCTCCAATGCTCAAGTTGGTGTAGTCGGAGAGGTCCAGGTTCACCCGGTGGGGCTGCAGCAACTCTCCCTTAGCGGAGCACTTGGCCAACACGGTCGGTCTCCCCGGCTCAACATACTCCGTCCGGGTGATTACCACGTCCGGGTCGTCTGCTGGAGGAGCTGAGCCAGAGGCCTCCGGGTTAACCGAAGCTTCGGTTGTTGCCTTGGTAGTTGGGGCGGGGGCTTCAGGTGCCGTGTCCATTGGAGTGGTGGCTTCGGGGGCGGAGGCAGCTGGTAGTGCTTGGACTGTCACCGCCGGCTCAGGCAGATCCGGCACTCCGGCCGACTTGGTTTTCTTCACCCTCTTGGTGAGCTTTGCCTAGGCACTGAAAGAACAACAAAGGTTGGTACAAAGAATATGAATAAAGATCCGAACAATATAAGATGATTATTGTTACCCGGGCGCGGTCTTGAAAGCCGGCAGATTTGACTGCATGGAGTCACCCGAAGAGGGGGAGGTTTCCTGGTAATTGGAGTCAGAAGAGTTGAGTGGCTGACGGATAACACCCGCCAACGGGTGAAAAGGGTACAAGTGGGAAAAAACCTCGGTTCGGTGCTTCCTTGTTGCGTCGGGTTACCCGGCGGAGAGGTCGGTGTCCTTGTTGGTCCGGGTGTGACGCCGGCTTTCGTGAACCTGTCGCTTCAAAAGATATTGAGGAACTTGATGAGCTAAAGGATGTGAAAAGCTTACTTTCCGGGTTACCCTTCGGACTTTCAGCTGTGGCAAGGGCTCCGAGTCGGAGGAAAGTGACATTACCTCTTCAACCACCGGGTTACTGGCGCCGGTGTCATCCTGTCAATGAGCAACTGTTGATAAGGCGGACAGCAACAAACAACAAATACAGCAAGAATTTAAAGGCTTGAGGGTTACCTCTGACTCGGAGCTGCCGCTTAATTGCATCAGCTCCGAAGCAGTAGGTATGCTTCCTTTTTTGCGAGGGGCGGCTTTCTTGGCGGCTTTCTTCGCTTTCCTGGCCTTCTTGGCCGCCTCATGGTCATACTTGACCCGCCAGAACTTATCATCAGCCTGAAAAATACAATGAGGAATTCTTAAAACAGGTTTAGATGAAGGTTATATGCAGACGAAGATAAAAAGTTAAAGTCAGCGGCTTACCGCTGGGGCTGGATTGGTCTTGCAAAAGGGGGCTAACCCGGTCCTTCCGCAGTCTGCCAGGCTCTCGTTTAAAAGAGCCTTGGTCTCCTCCTCTACAACGTCTTCTGGAAGATCATTGCGGCTGTGCCTCTGAGGGTCATCCTTTCGCCCGGTGTACTCACACATTAAGCCGGGGCGGCGGCTCAATGGGATCACCCGCCATGAGATCCAGACCCGGACCAGGTCGATTCCGTTCAGACCATTGCCCAGGAGGGCCTTGATTTTGTTGATAGTAGGAAGCAGAGGCTGGCGCTCCGCTAGAGTCAGCTTGTTCGACAGTGGGTGAGTCGGCTCTAGATGTGTTGGGCGAAAGCCGGGCAGCGGGCTTTCATCAGCCGGGGACGTATCTTGGCAGTACAACCAAGTCATGTTCCAGTCCTTGGGGTGGCTCGGCGGCTCTGCGTAGGGGAAAAGATAGTCCCTACGCCACTGGATGGAAATGCCACCTAACTCCAGACTTGGCCCGTTGGCGCACTCATTCTGGCGGTTTAAGTAAAAAAGCTCTCTGAAGAGCAGCAGACTAGGCTCTTCTCCAAGATAAACCTCGCAGAAGACATGGAAATTGCAGATGTTGGATACTGAGTTGGGGCCTATATCTTGAGGCCGCAAGTGGAAGAAGTTGAGCACGTCCCTAAAAAACTTTGAGCCGGGCGGTGCGAAGCCCCGGCTCATATGATCTGCGAAAATCACTACCTCCCCGTCCTTTGGCTGTGGTCTTTCTTCTGACGGGTCAGGGGCACGGTTGGACATGATTTCCTTCTTAGGCAAATATTCGGACTTAACAAAATTGGCTAGGGTCTCGTTGGTGACGTTGGACCTCATCCAGTTGCAAGTGATGGGAGCCTTGGGAGCCATGGTGAAAATTGGTGGTCTATGACAAAATGGAAAAATGTCCGGGTTAATTATAAGCCGGAGATCTACAGTTCAAAACTAAGGTGGCGGCTTATGAAGGGGACTAATGATACATACTCAGGTACAGTGGGTTATTTAAGCCGCAGGGGCATTCAGAATAAGTTGATTATCTACGGCACTTATCACAGCTAAGCCGGAGGATTCTACGAAGCATGTTTCTCTTTAAACCTGAAGGTTCTACGGCATGTGGTTTCTTTAAACCGGAATTATAAGCCGCCAAGATTCATTGGTTGCAGTTTTTACTAAGTGTGGTAAAACAGGTTTCACATATTGCAGTAACTTTTTTGGATCAAAATGGTCGGGCAAAAGAAAAAATTTCTAGACCTAGAAACAGCAGTGAGGGAGTTCTTGGGTTCAAACAGAGTTCTTATGCAGTACAAGGAAGGCTACTTGCGTGTGAAATGGATCTTAAACAACCACCGCACTAGTTCTATGCAGGACTAAGATCAAGCAGGGGCATTAACTAGGAGAACTACCGAACTTGCGGGCAATGGTGACGAACACGAAGAACGTGGATGAACCCTACTGCACATCTACTCTACGGGGTAGTGAGAACTTACCGGAGCTGAAGAAGTGCGGGAGTCGCCGCCGTTTATCTGGTCCGAGTCAGGGTGATGCAGCGGCCAAGGTTGACGAAGACCAGAGGCGAGACGACGGCGGCGGAGTGCGAGCTCAGTGAGAAAGGCAGCGGCGCGAGGAGGAAGAAGAGAGCGTGAGAGGAGCCCGTCGGGCCGGCCTATTTATAAGGCAAGGTCATAAGTGGGCGCGAGATTCAAGGAGACCACGGCGTGGTTATCTCCCCCCACGACGCCTCGATTTTCGGAATGGCAGTAAAGGCAAAGATCCGTTGCGGATCTGGTGGAGTAAAAAACGGGCTTAATGGAAGATGACGTCACGGCGGATTATCCGGAGTCCAGAGGATGACGTCACGCCGGGTTATGGCCTTCACATGAATGGTAAGCCGGAGATTTTTTCTGTCGGCAGAGTTGAAGATTGACATGAGCCGGCTCAAATCAATCTGGGGCCTAATGTTGAGGATATAGACCTTATAGTCACCCGCCAGGAGGGGCCGGGTTACTCATATGGTCGTTGCCAGAAGCCCGGAGCCAAGCTTGAAGACGATGGGCCAGAGATGGGCTGAGACCCGGATATGGCTTAAAGCCCGTAGTTACAATCATTATTATGGTAGAACTTGTAGTGTAAGGCAAGTATAGTTGAGAGTCCAAGCCGGACACTCTTATGAGCCGGCCGGGACTCTAAGGGCTGCTGGGCGTCAGCCTCCCTATATAAAGGGACGACCCGGCAGCGGTTTAGGGACAAGAACAATCTCATCGAGAACTGGGCATAGCTGTTTAAACTCCCTGGTGATCGTAACCCTAATCAAGACCACCTCAAACTGGACGTAGGCTTTTACCTTCACCATAAGGGGTCGAACCAGTATAAACCCTCGTGTTCCTTGTCCCACATTAACCCCTTCAAGCTTCCTAGTTGCGATGGCTCCACGACTAAGTCCTAGTTCGAGGACATCTGCCGTGACAATTCCACGACAGTTTCCCTTATTAGTCCAGGTCATGCTAATGTAATTGATGACTTATGCATGCATGCGCAGCTTCCACTATATTCTCCTAGAGATTAAGCTTGAGCAGGGAGTAGTAACTGTCTTAGACTCGAGACGAAAAGATCCCCAGGACTATGCGAGCATGACTCAAATGCTCGAGAAGTAAGTTAAATCGATCATTATCAACCATATCAGCAACTTTGTTCATTTCCTGATATCAAGTAATTGTTTTCTTTGTCTGGCAGGGTTTGGAGAAAATTCACCACAAAAGCTCCGGGACTGCCGAAGAAGCTGCAATTTAATCACCCGAAAGTAAGTACTATAGTAGCATGTTCCGCGCATCTCCTAGTGATTCAAGCGCTAGTTTCATCAATACCATTTAGCATGCTTGCTTATCAGTTTGATTGACCTCTATTTCTTGTAAACTGGTTGTGGCAGGAACCCGGGAATAATTACTGTGGATACTACGTTTGCGAGTCCATCCGCTACACGACCTGTGAGCGGGGCTACACTGAAGAACAATATGAAGTGCGTAAGCAATAATATTCACAATTTTATTTTATTACCATCATTTGTGTTGAGTTTCATTTATTCATATATATATATGTATTGACCCCCTTCTTCAAATTAGATGTTTCGGAAGCGGGATGAACTCCTAGCACCAGATCGTATGCGAGGAATTCAAGAGGAATTGGCGGCATTCTTCCTTGACCACGTGATCGCTGAAAACAGAGAATACTATGTGGACCCTGTGTTCCTACAATTTAATGAGAAGATTGTATTGTAAGAGATAATTATTGTATATATGTAGCCGGTAGGGTCGGATAGATATACAAGAACTTGTTGTTCGACCAATATTTCAGAGAAGGAGAGGTGGTCGATATCACTTCTCTCTGTATGCATATGTTCATGACGATCTTCTGTTTCCTTCATTTGATTACTAGCTAGCGTATCTACTCCTCTCCATACGTATATAGTACATAGCGTCGACCAAGCACGGAGATAAGAGAGGACACTTCTCTCTATTAATTAGCTATCTAACACAATATAAGAAACACCTAAATTAACCCCCAAAACCCCTAAACCACCCCCTTTCAAAAAAAACAAAAACCTCAGCTCCTGCCAGCTGCTGACGCGTGGATGCCTATTTGTCCCGGTTGGTGACACCAACCGGGACAAAAGGCCCTGCCTATTGGTCCTGGTTGGTGGCACCAACCGGGACCAAAGGCCCCCCTGCCTGGGCTGGCAGCAGCGGCCACGTGGAGGACCTTCTATCCTGGTTCGTGTAAGAACCGGGACTAATGGGTTAGGGCTTTAGTAACGACCCTTTAGTCCCGGTTCGAGAACCGGGAAAAAAGGCCCTTACAAACCGGGGTAAAAGCCCCTTTTCCTACTAGTGTTAGTGTATATTTGTAGTATTCGAAATTTCGAATGGTGTTGCATTAGCGTATGGACATAAATAAAGTGTGGCCAGCTTTCCCAGATATATGCTCAAGAAAACTACTACCTGTTTTTCTAAATACCAGACGTTTGGGTACTTTAAATAGAACCATGAAAACGTCTTATATTAAGGAACAGAGGGTGTAGAGTTCACTCAAATTATCCCGGTAAAGCTAGTCAAACCTTTGTTAAAATTAATGTTCATTACGTTATCAGAGGAGGTCTGTAAGTTTGTCTCTAATGCCTCTCGACTACATACCTGACATCATGATGTAATGTTAAGTCATTTCCTTTTGTACAGTGTCACTGAATTGTCAAGGCGGTGATGGCATTTTATTTTAGTTGAACTGCACAAAATATGCTTAAAAGAAGAGGAAAGGTCAGGAATCGATCATTCTTTCAGAAAGAACTATATATGCCTTTTTGACATCAGCCGCTGTTGCCTTATTTATTCCTTCAAACAGGTGGTTAGAAACAATCTTGCTACCTTTTCCCATTAAGAAATTGGAATGCTTATATTTGTGAGTCTATGCTTCAACTAGTGCCACTTTTATAGTAATCACACTTTCAATATCTATGCAAACAGGGATGCTCGATTTTAGTGGAACTTCACAAAAAGCCAACTGGTTCAACATTAGGAGCATGTTTTCTTTCAAACCTTTATATCTAATTGGTGGCACTATGAGCTGTTCATTACGAAGGTACATGGTTTTCTACTATCTTGCTACTCTTTTTTTACTGTCATTAGATAGTAATACTAGTGGTTTGCATGTGAATTTATTGGCAGGGTGGACCTACATTGGAGGTGCAGGAGAGGATTCAATGATTGGATGCTCAATTTCGGTTGTATCGATTTCACCTCTTCCATCACTGCGAACATGGACATCCCTGGTGTTGAGGATATAAACCTTAGAGTCACCCGCCCGGTGGGGCCGGGTTACTCATAAGGGTCATCACCAGAAGCCCGGCGCCAAGCTTGAAGACGGTGGGCCAAAGATGGGCTTAAGACCCGGAGATGGCTCAAGGCCCGTAGTTACAACCGTTATTATGGTAGAACTTGTAGTGTAAGGCAAGGATAGTTGAGAGTCCGAGCCGGACACTGTTATGAGCCGGCCGGGACTCTGAGAGCTGCTGGGCGTCAACCTCTCTATATAAAGGGACGACCCGGCTGCGGTTTAGGGGCAAGAAAGATCTCGTCGAGAGCCAGGCATAGCAGTTAAGCTCCCTGGTCATCGAAACTCTAATCAATACCACCTCAACTGGACGTAGGCTTTTACCTTCACCGTAAGGGGCCAAACCAGTATAAACCCTCGTGTTCCTTGTCCCGTTTAACCCCTTCAAGCTTCCTAGCGGCGATGGCTCCACGACTAAGTCCTAGCTTGAGGACATCTGCCGTGACAATTCCACGACAGTTGGCGCCCACCGTGGGGCCAGCGCACAGTGGATTTGAGTTCTTGAAGGGCAGCTTCGAAGGGCTCAAGGGATACGCTGCGGGCCGGATGACCAAGAGTCGTCGCAGCAAGCTCTACATCGACGATGCAAACTGGGGCCCCGACGCCGGCTCAATTGAGTACGGATACCGGGTCCCCTTCGGCGGAATTCATGTTTTCATTGGCAAGATTGGTGAGCCGGGCCCTGAGCCGGATCTCTGCGCCGATCTCATCGAGACGGCTCAGCGGGCACGACCCGCCCGGGCCCTGCCTGCCTTGAAGCATGATTTTGTGGGATGTATCCATGGAGGGCTCTCTGATGGATCTGGATCTGGTGATGAGACGGCCACCGGCTCTGACGGAGAGTCGTCTACAGATGAGTCAAACTCGTTGTATCAACTTCAAGATGGCAGGCTCATGGGTTGTTCCGATGGTGACAGTATTCCGGACCCGTTTGAGCCACTGAGCCGGGTTGGAATCTTCATGGCCGGTGCGCAGCCTGTTCAGAAACCTGCTGCTGGGGCAGGAAACCCGGTGCCCTCGCCGGCTCAGGTGATGATGGATCTCACGGACAAGATGACGGCCCTGTTGACCGCCGCGGTGGACCCGGCGGATCAAGCTCAGCATGACGTGGAGGTGGCGCAGTTAAAGTTAGATCTAGTGAAAGCCAAGGAGGATCAGGCAGCGGAAGGGATCAGGATGGCTGCAGAAAGGGTGGCTCTCGACGCCCAAACTCAGTTGATTCAGGCGCAGTCCTTCCGGCTCACGATGGATCAGAACGCGTCCAATGAGGTCATGAGAAGGAGACATCAAAAGGCCCAATCTCGACTCCCTCCGGTCTACGATCCTCGAAACCTCTTCAACACGCCAGGTGCAGGGTCTAGTAACCCGCCAGGGATCATAGTGCCCGGGTCTGGGACCCCTATTCAGCCACAACTGATGGGGCCTCCCCGGGTGAACCCTGCCCCGCCTCAGTATGTGCCAATACCACCGGGTCATTATGCTAACCCGCTGGAGAACATGGTCGCCGCAGCAGCACGGCTGGCGGCCCGCCCAATCGACGGCGACTCTCCAACGGCTATTGAAACCCGCCGGGTCAGAGAACTCCTTCAGACAGCGCTGGCGCAGCAAGAGGCGTACTCTTACAGCCGGGATAGGATCCACTCGACCCCTCGCCCAGGCCGGAGCCCAAGTTATAGCAGACACATGGTCTCAGCGACCGGCTCAAGTAATGTCCGACGCCATGACCCGCCCCCTGGCCATGGCCCGGCTCATAACGGAGCCTTTCACGCAGCAGACCAAGACAGAGCGCGGCAAGAGGCGGAGCAGGTTCCTCAGTTGACGGCTTACCAGACTCCCCCGGCTTATCCGACGACTTCCGTCGACGTGGGTATCCCTACGAGGACTGGAGGTGTCCCTTGTTTGGTGCCAGCTCTCCGCAATGAACGTCTACCCAAGGACTTCAAAGGCCCTAGGAAGGTGCCTAATTACACGGCTAACTTACAACCCGGAGCCTGGATCGAAAGTTACGAGATGGCCATGGAACTGCTGGAGGTCAGTGAAGCGGCGATGGCCAAGTACTTCACCATGATGCTAGATGGGACTGCCTGCACTTGGTTGAAAGGGCTACCGCCGAATTCCATCGGATCTTGGGCTGAGCCGAAGGCCCGGTTCATACAAAACTTCAAAGACACCTGTAGGCAGTCTATGTCAATAGTGGATTTGACTAACTGTAAACAGCAGGAGGGGGAGTCTACGACACATTGGGTTCGCTGGGTCAAAGAGATCATACATTCATCGGATAAGATAGATGCCGTCTCTGCAGTCTTAATGTTGGAGCAAAATTGTCGTTTTCTGCCCCTGAAGATGAAACTCGGGCGGCTTAAGCGCGACTGCAATGATATGGGTACGCTGATGGCGGCTCTCGTCAAGTACGCCGATTCTGATAGTACCAAGGACCCCGCTTCAGATGATGAAAGGACAGGGAAGGGAAAGAAGAACGGCAATGGCAAGGGTACTCAGCATAACCCGGGGAACCAAGGAGGTGGCAAGCGTAAGGCCGACGGCAGCCTAGAGTTCGTGGCCAACGCCAGCTCATAGGGTAATAGCCAGAGACGCAAGGAGAGGCCCCCTCCCCGAGCCGGCGGGTCAGGCCCGACGCTGGAGCAGCTGTTGAATGAGCCCTGTCCAAGGCATGGCTCTAGAGAGAAGCCAGCTACTCATCTATGGAAGGATTGTGCAATGATGAAGGCCTTTAAGAATTCCAACGCCTTTAACGGCAACAATGGCCCGGGCGGTGGCTCAGGCGCCGGCGGCTTTCATGGCCCGGACGCCGGCTCAAATTCTAATCCTCAGAACGGTCAAGGGGGCTTTAATCAGCAGTCTGGACAGGGTCATCAACAGCAGCAGGGGGGTTATTAGACCAATCCAAAGCAGCTTAGCGATGGACAGTATCATGTATTTACCACCAGTCTGTGTAAGCGAGATCAGAAGCTTCATAAGAGGGCTGTGAATGCTGTTGAGCCGGCGGTTCCACGCTATTTAAGATGGTCTGAGCAGCCTATCGTGTGGAGTAGGGAGGATCACCCCCCCCGGGTGGATAATCCGGGTCACTTGGCCTTGGTGGTGGCTCCTCAGGTGGGAGGATATAAGTTCACTAGGGTGCTCATGGATGGAGGCAGCAGCATCAACATCCTCTATTATGAGACTTTCCGTCGTATGGGGTTGATTGAAAAGAACCTCAGCCAGTCAAACACTATTTTCCATGGTGTGGTAACTGGTAAGTCGGCTTATCCAGTCGGCAAGATCGAGTTGGAAGTGGCCTTTGGAGACGAGCACAACTACAGGGTGGAAAAATTGACCTTTGAGGTGGTCAAGATAAGAAGCCCGTATCATGCCATATTTGGGCGGCCGGCTTACGCCAAGTTCATGGCACGGCCGTGTTACGTATATTTACAGCTCAAGATGCCGGGTCTCAATGGGACCATTACGGTTCATGGCAGCCGGAAGGTGGCCTTGGAGTGTGAGGAAGGCGATGCAGCTTATGCAGAATCTGTTTGTGCAACAGAGGAGTTAAAATTTTACAAGGACAATGTTGACCCAACAGATATGACCTCTCTGAAAAAGCCGACTACGGAGCATGAGCCGGCAATGAAATTTAAGTCGGCTGATGAGACTAAACTTGTTGATTTCGTTCCAGGTGATTCATCTCAGCAGTTTAGCATCAGTGCTAATCTGGATCCAAAATAGGAAAGCGCGCTCATCGAGTTCATCCGTGAGAATAGGGAAATTTTTGCATGGAAACCTTCTGACATGCCAGGTGTACCTAGAGAACTCGCTGAGCACACTCTCAATGTTGATCTGAAATTTAAGCCGGTCAGGCAATTCCTTCGGCGGTTTAATGAAGAGAGGCGGAAAGCTATTGGTGAAGAGGTGGCCCGGCTCTTGGCGGCCGGGTTTATTGTTGAAGTCTTTCACCCAGAGTGGTTAGCTAACCCGGTGCTCGTGCTCAAGAAGAACGGCACCTAGTGGATGTGTGTGGACTACACGGACTTAAACAAGGGGTGTCCGGCTGATCCTTTTGCCCTTCCCCGTATTGATCAAATCATTGATGCTACGGCGGGTTGTGAGCGCTTAAGTTTCTTGGATGCTTATTCTGGATATCATCAGATTAAAATGGCAGTTAAGGACCAGGAGAAGACGGCGTTCATCACTCCCTTTGGAGCCTTCTGCTATGTGTCTATGCCCTTTGGACTCAAGAGTGCACAGGCGACTTACCAGCGTTGCGTGCAGAACTGTCTTCATAACCAGATTGGGCGCAATGTTCATGCTTATGTGGATGATATTGTGGTTAAATCCAGGAAGGAGGAAACCTTGATAGATGATCTGAGGGAAACCTTTGATAATCTCCGGGTCTACAAGATGATGCTTAACCCGGCCAAGTGTGTTTTTGGTGTTCCTGCAGGCAAGCTCTTGGGGTTTTTGGTTTCTAACAGAGGCATTGAAGCTAACCCGGAGAATATCAAGGCCATCACCTCCCTGGATATGCCGGCGTGTATAAACAACGTCCAGCGCTTGGCGGGTCGTATCGCTGCTTTAAGCCGGTTTATAAGCCGTTTGGGTGAGAAGGCCATGCCGTTATATCAGTTGATGAAGAAAACTGATGAATTTGTCTGGAATGATGCAGCTAATACTACTTTTGAGGATTTGAAGAGGCAGCTGGCAGAGCCCTCGGTCCTTGCTGCTCCGGTTGACAAGGAGCCTTTATTGCTGTATGTGGCTGCTAACACACGAGCCGTCAGTGTGGCTGTGGTGGTGGAGCGCAAGGAAGAGGGTAAGGAGCATCCGGTTCAGCGGCCGGTTTATTACGTCAGCGAAGTGCTCATCGAGTCCAAACAGCGGTATCCACATTGGCAGAAGCTTGTTTATGGTGTGTTCATGGCAAGCCGGAAGCTTAAGCATTATTTCCAGGGTCACCCCATCACTGTGGTCAGTTCTGCCCCCCTTGGAGATATCATTCAAAACAGAGAGGCCACAGGGAGAGTGGCTAAGTGGGCTATAGAGCTCGGACCTCATGGTCTGAAATACGTCCCACGCACTGCTGTTAAATCTCAAGCCTTGGTGGATTTCATCAACGATTGGACAGAGTTACAAGTGCCCGAACAAAAGCCGGATAACACATATTGGACTATTCACTTCGATGGGTCCAGGCAATTGGAGGGCTCAGGGGCTGGAGTCGTGTTGGCTTCCCCTAAGGGTGACAAGTTCCATTATGTGCCGCAGTTGATGTTTCCTTGCACTAACAATGCGGCTGAGTACGAGGCCTTGTTCCACGGTCTTCGGATGGCTAAGGAGATGAGCTTGAGCCGGGTAAGGTGCTTCGGCGACTCAGATGTGGTGGCTCAACAAGTATCAGGTAAGTGGGACTCCAAGGACCCTCTCATGGCGGCTTATCACCGTGAAGTTGATGCCATTGCTGGGCACTTTCAGGGTTATCAGGTAGAGCACATCGATCGCAGGAAGAACGAGGCGGCTCATGCTTTAAGCCGGCTGGGCTCTCAGCGAAAACCGGTGCCGCCCAATATTTTCCTGGACGTCCTGCATAACCCTTCTGTTAAGTTGCCTACAGAGGAAGACTTGGCTATCCCTGACCCGGAGGCACGGCTGGTGGCGGCTCTCCACATCATCCCGGATAGGACAGTGCCTTATCTGGCTTACATGACCCGGGGAGATTTACCTGAGGATGAAACTTTGGCGAGACAAATAACCCGGCGGTCTAAGTCAATGGTTGTTATCAATGGTGAGCTGCACCGCCGCAGTGTTACGGGAGCGTTCCAGCGTTGTGTCTCCCCTGAGGAAGGTCAGGAGATCTTGCGTGAGATTCATGAAGGGGATTGTGGCCATCATGCCGGCTCAAAATCCCTTGTGGCCAAGGCTTTTCGTCATGGTTTTTATTGGCTGACGGCTCATGCTGATGCAGAGGACTTGGTCAGTAAATGTGTTGGTTGCCAAAGGTTCTCGCGACGGGCTCATGTGCCGGCTCAGGAGCTGAGGATGATCCCGATTACTTGGCCCTTTGCGGTCTGGGGGCTTGATATGGTTGGGCCTTTTAAAAGGTCCAAGGATAAGAAGACCCACCTCTTGGTGGCAGTTGACAAATTCACAAAGTGGGTTGAAGCAGAGCCAGTTAGCAAGTGTGACGCAGCCACGGCGGTTCAGTTCATGAAAAGGGTGATCTTTCGCTTTGGCTTTCCACACAGCATTATAACTGACAATGGTACCAATCTATCCAAAGGCGCCATGGAGGAGTTTTGTCAACGAGAGCATATTCGACTTGATGTTTCATCAGTGGCTCACCCTCAATCCAATGGTCAAGCTGAGAGGGCTAATCAGGAGATTCTGAAAGGCATCAAGCCCCGGCTTTTGGTCCCTTTACAACGGACGCCGGGTTGTTGGGTGGAGGAGTTACCCTCCGTGTTGTGGAGCATCAACACTACTCCTAACAGGTCTACAGGTTTCACGCCTTTCTTCATGGTTTATGGAGCGGAAGCAGTCCTCTCCAGTGACATCCGTCATGACTCGCCTCGAGTGGCGGCTTATGTTGAGGCTGATAATGAACAGGCGCCCCAAGATGCTCTTGACTTGTTGGACGAACAGCGTGATGTGGCAGCAGCTCGCTCAGCGATTTACCAACAAGACCTGCGCCGTTATCACAGTCGCCGGGTTAAATCCCGGGTCTTCCAGGAAGGCGATCTGGTGCTCCGGCTCATCCAAGATCAAACAGATGCGCACAAGCTATCCCCGCCTTGGGAAGGGCCCTTTGTGGTCAGCAAGAATTTGCACAACGGGTCATATTACCTCATTGACATTCGGGAGCACAAAGATTCACGTAAGTCGGAGGAAGAGACCCGTCGGCCATGGAACATAGCTCAGCTTCGACCGTATTACACTTAAGCCACCGGCTCTCATAATGTACATATTTCTCTAAGCCATGTCTATATTATGATAAGCAATAAAGCAGGACCTCTGTCCTTTTTTCTCCTCCAAAGGTGAATGTGTTGTTTTCATTGCAAGATCACATGATAACTTGAGGGAGGATCGGGCTTATGATCGTATTCGAATCTAGCCGTACGCAATATAATCACTTGGGGGCTTCCTGTTCAAACATAGGTCGTATTCGAACCAAAGAGAACATAGCTGTCGATACCCATTTGATTGGCAAAGTGCCGAGCTCATTGGGGAGTTTTCTTTGATCATATTTGAATCATAGTTTAACCCCTTTGGGAACCGACGTGGATCGTATTCGAATCAGCGTCGTTAAACAACTCCTAAAGTCATTTGGGGGCTTCCTGTTCAAACATGGGTCATATTCGAACCATAGAGAACATAGCTGTTGGTACCCTCTTGATTGGCATCGCCACACCCACTGGGGGCTATATGATCGCATTCGAATCTTAGCATAACCCCTTTGGGACGGGTCTCTGGTCGTATTCGAACCGGAAGCCCCTAAGCTTTTCTGATTTACAAAGAGTTCTTCTGATTATTTCAATAGTGTGCATGGCGGGTCTCACTTTGCCGGCTTAACTTTGATTCACAGTGCTAGTCGAACACAATCGGCGTTATCAAGACTGGTAAACCGGAATTGAGGTACCAACCTTGCTATTCCAGGTTATATAAACCGGAAGTGTACTTGAAGGCCGGTAAGTGTGTTATTATGGTTATATCAAGGATATGATTGAGGATCAGTCTTTCATGACTTAGCTCTTTATTCCGGGTTATATGTACGAGACTACGATTCTCAGTGCGGTAAGCCGCCTAGAGACTTGTGATTTGTTTTTCTATGCAGGATAGTTAAAGGCAACTATTTGAGCTTAAGGAAAATGAATGATCAAATTATGACCCGGAGAAATATAAGGAAGCAACTTCAATGGAATTCAGCATTTCAACACGTGCACGATGGCACGGCAAAGTTAAAGTGTTGGTCCTATTCTATTACAAGACTCATCGAGTCCAAAAGGGTGAAGCATTGTTTAAATAAGCCGCCTACAGAGTTAAGATGCTTGCTGGGTCGAAGCTTCCGGCTCATCCCTCTCCGCTCCTCCGGCTGTTCCCAAGACCTGGAAGGTTGACGATTTCTAGTTAATGCCGCTCAGAGCTTCAAATTGAGCTTCCTCGTCAATTAACCCGGCCGGGTCAATTTCCGGGGCAAAGGTGTGCTTACGAGTCGGCGGGACTAAGCTGATGGCTTCATAACGCGGAGTGGGGATCCTCTGATTCTCTGCATCGTAACCCGGCTGGTACTTGGTCAGATCCATGTCATTTCCAATCAGGGTGGCCACCGGGCGCACGATCTTCACGCAGGCTGCAAAGTCCTTTTGGTCGAAGGGGGTGCTGTCCTCCTTCAAGCTGGGGTAGCCAAGGGCAATGTCCGCCGGGTCAAGTTCGGAAGGAAGGCTTTGGCCCGGCTCAGAGCAGCTATGGCTCCGGCTCTTGTAGAGGCCCGTCGCAGCTCTTGGACACGTTGAGGAAGAACGGCAAGCCGGCGAAGAACTTCCGCCAGGTGAGTCGGCACCTCATTGGCTAGGGCCACCACGGCCAAGGCGCGCTGTGACCCGGTGTAGAGTTGCTCCACCAGAGTGTACACGGCCTTCAACTTGGTCATCACACTTTGGTTGAGGTTGGCGCTTCTTAGACCTGTTTAATAGAGTAAGATAAGCCGCTGGCAATGATCGAAGTTACGAGACATAAAGATTGTAAACTTGAGGAAAGCCGGTGGAATAACTTACCGAAGATTGCGGCGACCATCTGTGACACGTGGCGCTTTAAGCCGGAGAGTTCGGCGGTTTTTTCCGTCAGAGCCTTCTCCGCCTGTTCGGCCCGGCTCGCCAGAGTAGCCTTCTCTTCGGCCCAAGTTTTCCGTTCAGGTTCAAAGTCCTTTTTCAGCTTCTCTTGAGCAGCAATACTGGACACGAATTTGGCGTTGGCCTTCTGGGTCTCAGTTTCCTGCGTCCTCAGGCGGGTCTTCAGGTCGGAGATGTCAGCCTCAAACTTCTTGCAAGCAGCCTGCACAATTTCCGGGTTATAGTATGAACAATTATTATGCAATTTTAAAGTCCCGAGCACTTTCCAAGCAAAGATACTTGGCACTTTGGGGCTAATGCATGTCGAACGTTTCTACTTACAAATTACCGGTTCATGGAAGTAAGCCGGAACTTAAGTCTACAACATATTCAGTCATAAGTCGTCGACTTGGGGGCTAGTATGGTAAAGATAACTATGCAGTAAGCAGTAGAGTGGTACCTCAGACTTCTGTTGTATCTGATTCACCATGTTGATCTCCAAATCCCGGCTCTTGTGCACCCGACTCACATAGCCGGAGACAATCTCTCCGACGCTCAAGTTCGTATAGTTGGTGAGGTTTAGATTGGCCCGGCTGCGCTCTAGCAACTCTTCCTTGGCGGAGCACTTGGCCAGCGCAGTGGGTCTCCCCGGCTCAACAAACTCCGTCCGGGTGATTACCACGTCCGGGTCATCGGCCGGCTGAGCTGGGCTGGAGATATCCGGGTTGGTGGAAGTCTCCATGGCTGGCTCATCGGTGGGAGCGGTGGCTTCAGGAGCGGAGGCGGCTGGCGGCTCTTGAGCGGAAACTTCCGAATCCGTCACGACCGACTCCTCCGCCGGCTTATTCTTCTTTGCTCTTTTACTGAGCTTTGCTTGAGCACTGAAAGGACAAGAGGTTAGTACAAAAGTATAAGTAAAGATAAAGCACAGCAAGAGATGATCATCATTACCCGGGTACGGTCTTGAAAGCCGGTAGATTTGACTGCATCGAGTCACTAGAGGAAGGAGACGTTTCCTGATAATTTGAGTCAGAAGAATTGAGAGGTTGACGTATAACACCCGCCAGAGGATGAAAAGGATATAAGTTGGAGATAACCTCGGTCCGGCGCTTCCTTGATGCCTCAGGTAAGCCGGAGGAGAGGTCAGCATCCTTGTTGGTCCGGGTGTGCCGCCGGCTCTCATGAATCTGTTGCTTCAAAAGAAATTGAGGATCTTGATAAGCTAAAGGATGTGAAAATCTTACTTTCCGGGTTACCCTTCGGACTTTCAGCCTTGGCAAGGGCTCCGAGTCGGAGGAAAGTGTCATTACCTCTTCAACCACCGGGTTACTTGCTCTGGTGTCATCCTGTTGATGAACAGTATTGATAAGGTGGACAAAAATAAACAAGAAATACAACAAGAGCTTACAGGTTCAGGGGTTACCTCTGACTCGGAGCTGTCACTCAGTTGAAGCAGCTCTGAGGCAGTGGGCCTGCTTCCCTTCTTGCGGGGAGCGGCTCTCTTGGCGGCTTTCTTAGCCTTCCTAGCCTTCTTGGCCGCCTCGTGGTCATATTTAACCTTCCAGAATTTGTCATCAGCCTGAAAAATACAATGAAGATTTCTTAAGGTTCAGATGAAAGCTATCTACAGAAGAAAATAAGATGTTCAGATCAGCGGCTTACCGCTGGGGCCGGGTTGGTCTTGCAGAAGGGGCTTAAGCCGGTCCTCCCGCAGTCTGCCAAGCTCTCGTTCAAGAGAGCCTTGGTCATGTCTTCAGCAACGTCTTCAGGAAGATCGTTGCGGCTGTGTCTCAGGGGGTCATCTTTCCGGCCCGTGTACTCACACATTAAGCTGGGGCGGCGGCTTAAGGGGATCACCCGCCATGAGATCCAGACTCGGACCAGATCAATGCCATTAAGGCCATTTCCCAGGAGAGCCTTGATTTTGTTGATGGTGGGGATCAGAGGTTGGCGCTCCGCCTGAGATAACTTGTCGGACAGAGGGTGAGTTGGTTCCAGACGCGAAGGACAAAAGCCGGGCAGCGGGCTTTCGTCAGCTGGCGAAGTGTCTTGGTAGTAGAACCATGTCTGGTTCCAGTCCTTTGGGTGGCTTGGCGGCTCAGCGTAAGGAAAAAGGCAGTCTCTCCGTCGCTGAATGGAGATTCCACCAAGTTCTAAGCTCGGCCCGTTGGCGCACTCATTCTGGCGGTTCAAATAGAACAGTTCTCTGAAGAGCAGAAGGCTGGGCTCCTCTCCAAGGTAGACCTCACAGAATACTTGGAAGTTGCATATGTTCGACACCGAATTGGGTCCTATGTCTTGTGGCCGCAGGTCAAAGAAATTCAGTACATCTCTAAAGAACTTTGAGTCGGGCGATGCGAAGCCCCGGCTCATGTGATCCGCAAATATTACCACCTCCCCGTCCTTTGGCTGTGGTATCTCCTCTGACGGGTCAGGGGCGCGGTAACACATGACGTCCTTCTTGGGCAGGTAACCCGTCTTCACAAAATCTGCTAAGGTTTCGTCGGTGACGTTGGACCTCATCCAATTGCTAGTGATGGGTGCTTTGGGAGCTTTGGGAGGCATGGTGAAAGTCGGAAGCCTATGATAAAAGGAAATGTCCGGTTTAATTATAAGCCGGAGGAAATTTACAGTTCAATGTTTAAAGTGGCGGCTTATGGAGGGGCCTAATGACATATATCTAAGTGCATCGGGTTATCTAAGCCGCTGGAGGCATTGAGAGTAATTCAATTGTCTACAGCCTTGTTGCAAATGAGCCAGAAAATTTTACGGCGCGTGGTTTCTTTTGAGCCGGAAGGTTTTACGGTGCGTGGTTTCTTTAAGCTGGAAATGTAAACCGCCATGATTCAGCAGGTGCAGTTTTTTACTAAGTGTTGTGAAAACAGGTTTCACACATCGCAGTAACTAATTTGGATCAAAACGGTCGGCTAAAAAGGAAAGTTTCTAGACCTAAAACAGACGCAGGAGAAGTTCGCGGGTTCGAACGAAGCCTCTATGCAGTAAAAAGGGATCTATGTACATTGGGAATGGAAGTGAAACAGCTACCGCAACAGTTCTATACAAGTCTAAGATCAAGAAGGGTGGTAAAAATCAAATCTACCGAGAACCCGCGAAGAACGGTGAAGAACACGGGAAGAACAGGAAGAAACCGTACTACAGATCTGTTCTACGGGGCAGCAAAGACATACAGGTGCTGGTGAGTCGCGGAGGTCGCCGCCGTTTTCTCTGGACGCAACAGGTTGATGCAGCGGTCGGAGTCGGTGAGGACGAGAAGGCCCGCGGTGGCGACGGTAACGGAGCTCGGGCGGAAGAACAGTGGCGCGAGGAGGAAGACGGGTGGCTGGAGGCTCATCGGGCCGGACTACTTATAAGGGCAAGCTCATAAGTGGGCGCGAGAAACGAGGAGGCCACGGCGCGGTTATCTCACCATAAAAACGCCTCGATTTTTGGGATGGCAGTAAAGATAAGATCCGTTGCGGATATGGTGGAGTAAAAAATGGACTTAATGGAAGATGACATCACGGCGGATTACCCGGAATCCAGAGGATGATGTCACGCCGGGTTATAGCCTTCACACGATTGCAAGCCGGAGATTTTCTGTCGAAAGGATTGAAGATTGACATGAGCCGGCTCAAATCAATCTGGGGCCTAATGTTGAGGATATAAACCTTAGAGTCACCCGCCCGGTGGGGTCGGGTTACTCATAAGGGTCATCACCTGAAGCCCGGCGCCAAGCTTGAAGACGGTGGGCCAAAGATGGGCTTCAGACCCGGAGATGGCTCAAGGCCCGTAGTTACAACCGTTATTATGGTAGAACTTGTAGTGTAAGGCAAGGATAGTTGAGAGTCCGAGCCGGACACTCTTAAGAGCCGGCCGGGACTCTGAGAGCTGCTGGGCGTCAACCTCTCTATATAAAGGGATGACCCGGCAGCGGTTTAGGGGCAAGAAAGATCTCGTCGAGAGCCAGGCATACCAGTTAAGCTCCCTGGTCATCGAAACTCTAATCAATACCACCTCAACTGGACGTAGGCTTTTACCTTCACCGTAAGGGGCCGAACCAGTATAAACCCTCGTGTTCCTTGTCCCGTTTAACCCCTTCAAGCTTCCTAGCGGCGATGGCTCCACGAGTAAGTCCTAGCTTGAGGACATCTGCCGTGACAATTCCACGACACCTGGTCTGATGAAGAATAGGCGCTATATTTCTGCTCTAAACTAGCAAATCAATTCAGTATGAAATTTTCCAGGGCAAAACATGACTGTATCAAATTGTCCAGTGCAAAAACATGACAGATGCTAAACGGAAGAGACATGTTTAAACCGAAAATACAAGGTGGGGTATATGTTTACTTGCTGCTTGATATTTGTGCAGACAGAGATGTCTGCCCGTTGCTATTTGGCAAACACACAAAGTGACCGCAATTTTGGTTGAACTGCACAAGAGAGTATAGTCACTGCATGCAGTGCCATTTGAAAATAGACACAGAAAGATTGGATAGTCACTTCATGGACTACAGAAAAGTAGTACTGTACAATTTATTGGCCAACACTAGGTGCTTCATTGCTTTGGTCTGATTATACAATGGGCATCATTTTGCCTAAGTTAAAGTTTGTATTCCGAAAATAGTCTCGCCGTGTGATCGAGCGAAGACCAAATCATATTGCAGTGGATGTTCCTCCATCATGTGTGGTTCATTCTGATGGTTCCAGCTGTTGATGAAACCACTTACATTTGCAAGAGGAATTGTAGACTACACAAACAAATTTGTCTTTCAGTCTGTACTGAATGTGCCAAGAGAAGCATCCATGTTAGTAGGCAGAATAGATGTTTTTCTAGATCTTTGCTTTTGGAGCCACATATTTGTATATGATATGTGAATCATTGAGATGCATTAACATGTTGATCTTATGTATGGGAATCATACTAGTTGGTTTTAGTTGTGACGCAAGATCCAAAGTGTCTGATCTTTGCTTTTGGAGCTACATATTTGTATATGATCTGTGAATCATTGAGATGCATTAACAGTTCCTTATTTCTGTTCGCTCAGGGTTTACAAGTTACTGATCGATCACTAGCTAGCCTACTAATGCACTCCTGGCAGTTTTAGTTGCGACGCAAGATCCAAAGTGGTAGCTTTTTGAATAAAAATGCCTACCTATGAAGAAACTGACAAGCTGCTCTGAAGAAAATGCCATGCAAATATGAAGAAACTGCCAGCGAAAACATTCGCAAATGCCTTATCTCCGAGCTAAAGTTCATCAACTAATGCCCTCGGCTGCGACTCGTTGCATGCTGCTCCGCGTACTGTCTGCGAGCGATTTTGAGTGCCTGCATGCAGCCGACCGTAATTAAGGTGTCGGGAGCCCGATTCTAAGTCAGACCGATCTAGCATGTAACACCTCATATCACTTTGCGGCCTCACGCACGGCATGCCCACGGGTGTCGCCTTACCATGGCCCGGGACCGTTTGCGCCTTTTGGCTCACGTATATGATAGTGTCGCTAGCATCTATATGACATAGAACCCAGGCCGACATGACTAGTCGTGAACCCAAAGTGGCACTAACTTACGGGGACAAGCATACATGAAACAACATCGAGCATGTCGGTTAGCAGCGTGTGAATCTGGGCTGTAGCAACTGTGCTAACACGACTCCGGGAACCCGAGCTGTAGCAGGCTAGGCAGGACTCCGGATGTCACCGCGTGACATTTCCCCGAAGGGACAGACACAGGAACGAAGTGAATCACATGTCGGCCAGTCTAAGTGTTCCGGAGCAGTAGTGCTGGGCTAGCAGGACTACGGTAAACCGGGCTGTAGTGGTCTACCATGGCTCGGTGGAAGCACTAGACTACATTTCCCCATAAGAGAGGCTACCAAGGATAGACAACTAGGTTGTCGGATCCCACACATAGCAATACACGTTACACGTACGCATAACATGCAACTATGTGTTGTACAACATGGCATCACAACATAACGTAAACTCATATAGATAAAGGCCCGGAACAGCCACATAGCAGTTATTACAAGCAGGGGTCACATGACCCATCATTCAGAGCATACAAGCAACAGAAGCATACATGTCTGAGTACAGACAACTACAAAAGAAAAAAGCTGAGAAGCCTGATTATCTACAAGACCCTCCCAAGGGTACAAGATCGTAGCTGAGGTACAAGCTACTTGTCGAAGTCCATGTAAACTAGTAAGACCGAAGTCTCCGCTGCAAAAACATAAATAAAGCAACGTGAGTACAAAGGTACTCAGCAAGACTTACATCAGATCCTATCATACATGCATTAGTGTCAAGGAGGCAATATGGGGTTCAGTTGCAGCAAGCCATCTTTGACTCAGTGGCTAACCTATTCTACGACTACGAGTAACTTCATTGAGGTAAGAAAGCGCATACGAGTCCACTAATCACCACCTCAATACACCACTATGGATTCATTCCCGTCTCACTACGAGAAGCCATCCATAGCACTCACACTTATCTTGAGCATTTTAGAGTATCCACTTCAAGTTGTCTATGTACCACGTAAGCATCCAAGAAGTCCATAACCGAGGACACGGCTATTCGAATAGATCATGATAACCCTGCAGAGGTGTACTTCTTCACACATGCTCTCGCCACTTACCGCCATGTACACGTCATGTATCTCGGCAACCTTCAAGCGGAAGCCTGGCGAGGGTGTCGGCCACGACCTGACTAACCACACAAGACTCTAGTCCAGGTTTATCGCCTATTCGGGTTCTATCCGCAAGGAGATCCGGCCGGGGTGTCGCTCACGGCCCGAAACGATGTGAGCAGGGTTCCCAAGCCCACCATCTGGGTGCCACTTGGTACACTGTGCCACCTGTGCCTAGTCTATCCCAAGCCCAACCTGCCGGGTGCCACTCGGTAGAAAAATAGCACTACCTACAAACACCAGAAACTAGTTGCGACTCCTAGACAGAGATCAAGTTGGTTAATAAGTCGAGAGAGCTTGGAGCGCCCGGAGCCCAATGTGTGGTAGTAGCTAGTCATTGGACAGCTTACACATAACTCGGTTCTTAAGGACGGTCCCAATGAGACAACCCACCATGTACTCCTACATGGCCTCTCACCACTACCTTTACCAAATCGTGTTCACACGCTTAACTCTCAGCATCAGAACATATCATAACACTCCAATCCATTCCCAATGAATCAGACCTAACACAACTCTAAGCAATAGCAGGCATGGCATGGTAGGAACACAACATGACTCAATCAACTCCTACACATGCTAGTGGGTTTCAACTATTTACTGTGGCAATGACAGGCCATGCAGAGGAATGGGTTCAACTACCGCATCATAAAGTAGCAGTTGAATCGTTGTTGTCCTAATGCAATAAAAGAGAGTAGGAGCGAGAGAGTGGGATTGTATCGGAAAGAACAAGGGGGTTTGCTTGCCTGGTAGATCAACAAGGGGGCACTACTCCACAGACAGGTACTCTGGAGCACTCTCCGAAGCAGGACCTATCGAGAAGGAACGGTGTCGACAATCAATACACAATCATAAGCAACAATATGATGCATGAACATGGCATGAAGATGTGATGTTGTTTGTGCAAATGCATCTAGTAATCTATTTGAATGAAGTCCATTTGAACCAAGGGTTCAAATGCAACTCCAAATTTAACATTTATAAATGCCATTTATGTGTTTCACCTATACAGCAAGTATAAGTCAGTTTATCATGCATGAAATTGGTACAGATGGATAGATTGAATTTTTGTGATAATTTCTCATATATAAATTATTTCAATATGGGCTACGGTTGAATTTCTGTGTTTTTTTGAAGTTTTGAACATTTTCTGGAATTTCTGAATTATTTTAAGTCCAGAAAGTCAAATACTGCGTCAGCACTGCGTCATGCCTGCGTTAGCAGGTCAACTGCGATGACTGGTCAAACCTGACGCGTGGGGACGACACGTTAGTGACACAGGTTAAACAGGGGGATTTAACTTATCCTAAATACAGGGTTAGTGGCGCTGGGGCCCACTGGTAAGTGTCAGGGGCTAGGTTAGGTGGTGATTGCACTAAGCTAATCACCTGACCGACGGGCCGACTGTCAGTCCGGCGAGGTCATCGTCGGCGACCACGGGGCTCGGCGGAGTCCGCGCCACAGGCCACGGGGACGGTGGCTGAGAGCACCGGGACGAAGCCCGTGCTCGTCCGCATCCACAGGGGCAGGTGCGAGGGGGTGGGATGGCCGGAGCTCGCCGGAGTGGAGCTCGCGGCACCGGCCGGAGCTCGGCTCGAGTGGCAGGAGGGGCTAGAGGTGCAGAAGGGCACTGGAGAGGGGGGTTCGATGGCGAGGCTCACAGAGGATCCAGAGGCGTCGTCGGCGAGCTCGGAGGAGGCTTGGCGCAGCCGGAACAACGACGGCGATATCGTCGGCCGAAGCTTGAAGACGACAGCGATAGCGACTCTCCAGGGCTTCCCGCGCCACGTGGCTCGACGGAGAGGTAGCAGGCGACGGCGCGGAGCTCGTGGACTCGACGGAGGGGCGAGGGGACGGCGGGGAGCGCGTCAGCCATGAGCTGCGGCGACGGTAGCGCTTCGGCGCGGTGAGAGAAAGAGCGAGGGGGAGGGAGCAGAGGAGGGGATCCACTCGGGGGGGGGGAGTGAGAGGGAACATGGGGGTGCGTGGCGCTCGCAGCGGCCTCCAGCAGCAGCGGCACGCAGGAGCTGGCCAAGCGCGTGCGTGCGCACCGTTGCCACACGCCCTCCTGCCTACTGGCAGGAGGTTAGCGGTGACTGGCGCCTGGGCCACGTGGGCTGGCAGTCCACTGGGCCGGCCAGGTAAGCCCAGGTAATTTTTCTTTCTACTTTGTTTTATGTTTTCTATTTTTCTAACATTTGTTCTGATTTAGTAAAATACTAAATCATTTTATTTTCTTCTGACAATTTCTGCAGGGACCTAAGGGATTATTCCAAAGCCCCTCACCAAAATTCAGAATTTTTAGACATATATAAAATATATAACATATATATATATCCAATGCAAATAAATATTGGATTATTTCCAAATGGCCAAAATAAATATTTGTGAGCTCCTAAAAATATTGGTTTGATTTTTACCTCTGACCAATATTTTCAGAGAGCAACATGAACATTTTCTTGGACCCTTTTGGAGCACTTTTTATGTGGGTCACTTCCAGAAATGATTTTTGAGGGTTTCACAAATCCCCATTTCAAATTTAAATGAAATTTAAACATGATGCAAACATGAAGGCTAGCCTAGGTCATACCAGAACAAGGGATGTACAACTCGCCCCCACTTGAAAGAATCTCGTCCCGAGATTCAGGGGTCGATGGAAAGAAGGTGCGGTACTCCATTCGAAGACGATCTTCTCGCTCCCAGGTAGCTTCTCTCTCAGAATGATGAGACCACTGAACCTTGAGAAACTTGATGTTCTGACGTCGGGTAACATGCTCTGGTTGATCAAGAATGCGAACAGGGTACTCTCGACAAGTGAGGTTATCTTGGAGATCAAGCGTTTCGTGGTCTATTCCACGGATGGGATTCGACAAGCAACGCCTGAGTTGAGAGACATGGAAGACATCATGCACTCGGGAAAGATGTGGGGGTAGTTCCAACTGGTAGGCAACCTCTCCTCGTTTAGCGAGAATGCGAAAAGGAGCAATGTAACGAGGAGCCAACTTGCCCTTGATACCGAAACGATGGGTACCCTTCAAAGCAGTAACCCGAAGGTAAGCCTTGTCGCCAACTTCATAAGTTATATCCTTATGACGACGGTCATACTGGCTCTTTTGACGAGATTGGGCTGTTTTTAAATTCTCACGATTGACGCGAACTTGCTCTTCTACTTCCTGGATCATGTCCGGTCCAAAGAATTGTCTTTCACCGGTTTCTGACCAGTTCAAAGGTGTTCGACATCTTCGTCCATACAGAATCTTGAAAGGAGCTTTCTTAAGACTGGATTGGTAGCTATTGTTATAAGCAAACTCGGCGAAAGGAAGACACTTCTCCCAATCCATACCGAATGAGATAACACAAGATCTAAGCATGTCTTCGAGAATTTGGTTAACCCTTTCCACCTGACCACTCGACTGAGGGTGGAAAGCGGTACTGAAAGAAAGATGGGTGCCCATGGCAGTTTGGAAACTCTCCCAGAAATGAGAAGTGAAAAGACTACCACGGTCTGAATTGATCTCTAGTGGAACACCATGAAGTGAAACTATTCGAGAAATATATAAGTCAGCGAGCTGACTGGCGGTGATATTCTCTCAAACAGGTAGGAAGTGAGCCACTTTGGAAAGACGATCAATGACTACGAAGATAGCGTTATTCCCTTTCTTGGTCCTGGGAAAGCCGGCGATGAAGTCCATACCAACTTTATCCCATTTCCACTCAGGAATGGCTAAAGGCTGAAGGGTGCCAGCAGGCCTTTGATGCTCTGCCTTAACGCGACGACAAACGTCACAGTTAGCTATGAACTGAGCAATTTCTCTCTTCATCCTCGTCCACCAGAACCTCTGGCGTAGGTCCTCATACATCTTAGTACTACCAGGATGAATCGTGAGAGGAGATTCATGAGCCTCCTTAAGGATCAGTTGCCGAAGATGCTGATTCTTGGGAACTACCAAGCGGTTCTCAAATTAAACAACACCTCGATCATCCATAGAGAAACAACCAGCAACCCCCTTATTAATGTTTCTCTTGATACGGGAAATTCCCGTATCCTGCTTCTGAGCAGAGATGATCTGATCCACAAGAGTAGGCTTCGCCACCAAGGTAGAAAGGAATCCTTGAGGAGCAATGTGAAGGTTAAGCTTACAGAATTCCTCATGGAGAAGTGGTTGGCCCTGCTGCAACATAAGATTGTTGCAATAGGACTTATGACTTAGCGCATCAGCCATGACATTGCCCTTGCCCGGGGTGTAGGTAATCCCTAAGTCGTAATCTGAGATCAACTTCAACCAACGTCTTTGCCTAAGGTTCAAATCTGGTTGGGTGAAGATATACTTGAGACTCTGGTGATCGGTGTAAATCTTGCAACGTTTACCAACAAGGTAATGTCGCCATGTCTTAAGTGCATAGACTACGGCTGCAAGCTCTAGATCATGTGTAGGATAATTCTCCTCATGTGGATGCAACTGTCGAGATGCATAGGCAATCACATGACGATCCTGCATAAGAATGCAACCTAGTCCCTGTCGTGAGGCGTCGCAGTAGATAACAAAGTCCTTAGTGAAATCCGGTGGCACCAGTATGGGAGCAGAAGTCAGGCGTCTTTTCAGTTCCTGAAAACTATACTCACACTGTGGGGACCACTCAAACTTTTTATCTTTCTTGAGAAGTTCCGTGAGAGGTTTGGCCACTTCGGAAAAGTTCTCAACAAAGTGGCGACAATAACTGGCTAGACCAAGGAAACTCCTAACTTGTTTAACTGTTTCAGGTGGAGTCCAATCAAGAACGGCCTGAACTCTCTCGGGATTGACAGCAATGCCCTTACCAGAGATCACGTGGCCTAGGTAGGTCACTTCTGGAAACAAAAATTCACACTTGGAGAACTTGGCATAAAGGCGGTGCTCACTGAGTTTTCCTAACACAAGACTAAGATGTTCGGCATGCTCTTCCTCGTTCTTCGAGTAAATAAGGATATCATCGAGGTAAACCACGACGAACTTATCTAAGTACTCCATGAAGATCGAGTTCATCAAGCGGGAGAATGTGGCTGGAGCATTGGTTAGACCGAAAGACATGACGGTGTACTCGTACTGGCCATAACGAGTGACGAAAGCCGTCTTAGGAATGTCCCCGTTTCTAATCTTGATTTGGTGGTAGCCTAACCTCAAATCCATCTTGGAAAAGACAGAGGGTCCAACGAGCTGATCATACAGGTCGTTGATCCTGGGGAGCGGATACTTGTTCTTTATCGTGACCAAATTAACGGGACGATAATCTACAACCATCCGGTCCGTACCATCCTTCTTCTTGATGAAGAGGACGGGGCAAGCCCAGGGAGAATAACTAGCACGGATGAAACCCTTTTGCAAGGACTCATCAAGTTGTTTCTTTAGCTCAGCTAGTTCTAAGGGTGCCATCTTGTAAGGTCACCTAGAAATTGGGGCGGTTCCTGGGATAAGATCTATGACAAACTCTACATCTCTGTTAGGTGGAATACCTGGCAATTCCTCTGGAAAGACATCCGGAAAGTCACGGACTACCGGGATATCTTCAAGGTCTGGAAGAGGGCTGGCATTAAGAGAGTAGAGTTGACGCTTTGCAACTCTGGTGGAGACGCTGACTATCTTGCCAGATGGGTGTGTGAGCTGAACAGACCTGGTGTAACAATCAATCTTGGCATAATGAGCTTTCATCCAGTCCATACCCAAGATGATGTTAATATCTGTAGACTTGAGGGCTATAAGTGATGCAAGGAATACAAGTCTGTCGACAAGGATTTCATTACCATGGCTTACACTAGAAGTTTGCCATTTGGATCTAGGAGTTTGAATGACTAGTGGAGAGGGCATATCACAAAAGGATATGTTGTGCAAGCTGGCATAGCTTTCAGAAATGAAGGAGTGAGATGCTCTGGTATCGAAAAGAACCGAAGCTGGATGGCAATTGACAAGGAGTGTACCAAGAATGACATCCGGATCATCATGAGCGTCTTTAGCTGAGACGTGATGCACACGTCCACGTTCAGTGGGAGCTGGCTTGACACTGATCATCTTGCGTGATGGCTTACCACTGCCAATAGACTTCTCAAGCAGGGGTGGGGCATAGTTGGTTTTGAGAGCAGTCACGTGCATAGTGTCCTGGCTTGGGTGGAGCATACTGCTGAACTGGGTGAGGCGCCACATAAGATGGCCTCGGTGAATATCCGAGTGGAAGAGCGGAGTTCGGAACCCAAATCCGGCGCTTGTGAGAACTAGAACCAGACGAAGAAACCAAATCACGGGTGTGCTTACGAGACTCCTCGTAAGTGAGCTGAGCTGTCTCCGCATTAATGGCCTTGTTCACAAGAGCCTGGAATGTATTGCAATGGTGCAAGTGGAGATCACGACGCAACTTGGGGTTGAGACCCTTCCGGAACCTAGCCTGCTTCTTGGCGTCCGTGGACACCTCCTCTGTAGCATAACGGGCGAGGTTCTCAAACTCTCTACTGTAAGCATCAACAGCCAGCTTACCCTGGGTGAAATTACAGAACTCTTCTCTCTTGCGGTCAATGAGAGCCTGAGGAATGTGATGCTCGCGAAAAGCCTCAGTGAAATCTCTCCAGGTAGGTATCTGGCCAGCTGGAAGCATAGCCTCATAGTTCTGCCACCAAAGACTAGCAGGACCTTCCAGGTGATCTTGTCTCCTTCATCCACGTCTGCAGAACGCAGCTTGTGAGTGATACTACGGAGCCAGTCATCTGCATCGAGTGGCTCAATGGAATGATGGAAGGTAGGTGGTTTCAAACCAATGAAATCATAGATGGTCGCTGACTCTTTGCACTGGGGGGTGCGGTGTTCTCCTCGATACGTGCTAACAAGCGGTTAGACTCATGCTTGTTCCTCTCCATCTCTAACATGAACTCTGCCAACGAAGACTGGTCGGGAGGATCCTCATCCCTACCATCTCCGTGGTTCCGACTACGAGCAACAGAACTTCGGTTAGCTGACGACATCCTGAGAAACGAAACCAAGGACGGGATCAACATCAACTATAGGATGGAGAATGTAGCACAAGGGAATTAGTATCTCTCGTACTCCTGGACAAATCCGGCAGCATAACGGGAGTAAAATGCTCAAAATGAGACATTCTGCAAAAGACGGGGTAGCACCATACTCAACATCATCACTCAAGGTTCTGAGATATTAATAAACAGGCTACACCAGAGGTACTCGAACTGGGATATGACTCTGATCAACCAATCCTAAGAGACTACGGAGTAGTAACACATGATCCTGATAGACAGAAGAGGAAACCTAGTTCCTTAACCCCGTAGGAAAGATAGGATGACTCAGATCAGAAAGGCATGAGGTAAAAGGAGTAAAAACAGCCTTACGTTCCCTTCCACAATCAATTCCCTTACATAACTAAAGAATTTCTAGACTCAACTTCGACCAGGTTGGCTTGGAAATCCTACAGGCAGTCAGGCTCTGATACCAAAGCTGTCGGGACCCCGATTCTAAGTCACACTGATCTAGCATGTAACACCTCATATCACTTTGCGGCCTCACGCACAGTATTCCCACAGGTGTCGCCTTACCATGGCCCGGGACCGTTTGCGCCTTTTGGCTCATGTATACACTACAAAAAAAAGACACATCCGTGACATTTTGGGCCGAACGAATTTTTTTCTATCATACATATAACACTTCTATGACGATAATTGTGACGAAACCCGGTATCATCATAAATGTGGTGGGCTCCTACTTCTATGATAAAAAATCATGACAGAAAATGGGCTTTTCGTCCTGGGCGGGCTGGAGACGCAGTTGCATGACATTCTTTGGGCCGTCCATGACGGAAAAAACCGTGGTAGAAGCGAGGGCGAGGAAAATTTCGGGGAGTTCCCGGTTACGGTGGGAGGTCGTGGGCCGAGCGATGCGCGTTTCTCTCGTACACGTACACGCGTGTGTGCGAGGCGTTGGCTCTAACTGAACCTGAGCGAGGCATTGGGCTCTGACTGAACCCGAGCGATTGCACTGCAGGCTACGCGTTACTGAACCCGAGCGATCGATCGATTGCTGTTAACTGAACCCTATCGAGCGATTCCTTCGCTACTGCTGCTAACTGAAGCCGATCGATGCTGCCTCTGGGATGAACAGTGAGCGTTGCGGGGGGGCTTGGATGAACAGTGAGTGGTGGCGTTGCCTCTGGATGAACAGGACCCCGTGGTGTGGTGGAGGGCTGGATGAACAGTAGACGGTGGAGGGGTGCCTGTGGAGGGGTGGTTGAACAGGACCCCGTGGTGTGGAGGGCTGGATGAACAGTAGATGGTGGAGGGGTGCCCGTGGAGGGCTGGTTGAACAGGACTGTAACGCCCATGATGCGGCTATATCTCCCACGTGTCGAGGCACGACTTAGAGGCATAACCGCATTGTGGTTTTGTCGCAAGAAGGGTCATCTTCACACAATCCCATGTAATGAACAAGAATGGGATAACGAGAGTTGGCTTACAATCGCCACTTCACACAATACATAAATATAATTCATACATCATCCAAAATCCACACATAGACCGACTACGGTCAAATCCAAATGAAAATAAGATAACCCCAAATGCTAGATCCCCGATCGTCCCAATTGGGCTCCACTACTGATCATCAGGAAAAGAAACATAGTAACGTCTACGTTCCTCGTCGAACTCCCACTTGAGCTCGGTTGCGTCATCTGCACTGGCATCGTCCACCTGCAACTGTTTTGGTAGAATCTGTGAGTCACGAGGACTCAGCAATCTCACACCGGCGAGATCAAGACTATTTAAGCTTAATAGGAAAGGATGGTCTAAAGGTGGAGCTGCAGCAGGCACTAAGCATATATGGTGGCTAACATACGTAAATGAGAGCGAGAAGAGAGGCAACGCAATGGTCGCGAAGCTAGAAATGATCAAGAAGTGATCCTGAAACTACTTACGTTCATGCATAACTCAAACCGTGTTCACTTCCCGGACTACGCCGAGAAGAGACCATCACGGCTACACACACGGTTGATGTATTTTAATCAAGTCAAGTGACAAGTTCTCTACAACCGGACATTAACAAATTCCCATCTGCCTCATAACCGCGGGCACGGCTTTCGAAAGATAATACCCTGCAGGGGTGTCCCAACTTAACCCATTATAAGCTCTCACGGTCAACCAAGGATAAACCTTCTCCCGGAACGACCCGATCAGTCTCGGAATCCCGGTTTACAAGACATTTCGACAATGGTAAAACAAGACCAGCAAAGCCACCCGAATGTGCCGACAAATCCCGATAGGAGCTGCACATATCTCGTTCTCAGGGCACACCGGATGGGCAAGACGTCGGGTTGGCGTAGACCCTGGTTGCCCAGGGGGCGCCGGACATCGCTCAGTTTGGGCCAGCACTCGAAGGAGCACAGGTCCGGGGGTTTAAATAAAGATGACCCTCGGGCTCGCGAAAACCCAAGGGAAAAGGCTTAGGTGGCAAATGTTAAACCAAGGTTGGGCCTTGCTGGAGGAGTTTTATTCAAGGCGAACTGTCAAGGGGGTCCCATAAATCACCCAACCGCGTAAGGAACGCAAACTCAAGGAACATAATACCGGTATGACGGAAACTAGGGCGGCAAGAGTGGAACAAAACACCAGGCATAAGGCCAAGCCTTCCACCCTTGACCAAATATATAGATGCATTAATTAAATAAGAGATATTGTGATATTCCAAAAATATCCATGTTCCAACATGGAACCAACTTCAACTTCACCTGCAACTAACAACGGTATAAGAAGGGCTGAGCAAAAGCGGTAACTTAGCCAAACAACGGTTTGCTAGGAAAGGATGGTTAGAGGCTCGACATGGCAAATATGGGAGGCATGATATAGCAAGTGGTAGGTAGCGCAGCATAGCAATAGAACGAACAATTAGCAAAGCAAAGATATAAGTGATTTCGAGGGTATGGTCATCTTGCGTGCAAGGTTCTCAGAGTTGTCGAAAGCTTGATCCTCGTAAGCGTACTCAATAGGTTCTGCGTTCACGAACTCATCTCCCGGCTCTACCCACAGCAAGAACACAAGCAATGGAACCATAATCAATCACGGGAAATGCACAAACAACATGATGCAAAACATGCATGATATGCGGAATATGATATGCGATGCATATGCGTGCTCCGGAGGAAAAATGATGAACAAGGCAGTAACTTGGCAAACCAAGCATGCCACTGGAAAGATGAGATGATTTCGGTTGAAATTGATATAAAGATCACCGGAAACGGATGCACAGTTTGCAAATGGCAAGCAAAACAAGAATGACACGAATCTGCGATTAACAGCATGATAGCACTTAGAATGCAACAAGTAACAATGCTACAGCACCCCAACATAGCAACAAAACATATGGCAGTAAACTACAGGAGATGCTTGACAAAATATGAACACTGAGCTACGGCTAGATCACACCACCGCAGGTTCAAACAAGCATGGCAAAAGTGCAAAAGATAACAGGTTCACAGACTTGAGAAAAATTACTGGACATGCCTGAAACAGCATCAGGTAGCAATGTTCAGAGCACGAAATCAATATGCTACAGGAACTTAACATAGCAAAACAAGGCACCAAATGAATCTACTAAATGCATATAACAAAAGTCCCTTAATGACCATAAGCCAAAAAGGACTAGAAGATATGATGGCAACCATGTAAACATAGCAAGTTTCGTTAACAGGTTTCAGACTTAGCAGAAAACAGAGCATGGCAGAAACAGTATTATGAAGGCATCTTGGTGAGCTTGATGCGCTCATCACAAAGCAATGCATGACAAAACAAGCATACCTACAGCAAGATGGAATGTTTATGAAGCTATCCATGGCAAGAACAAATACATAGCATGAAAAAATTAACTACAACAAGCTTGGCAAAATTGAATAACACGTAAACAATCTGCCAGAAATAGTTTATAGCAAAAGTAGAACAAGATTGGGTCATGCTATGGCACTCCATAATTGCAAACAGGGGCATGGATGGATAGAGCACAACAATATCTAGAAAACATCCTTATTGAACATCACCAAAAGGAGCACGGATCTCTCTGTAGCCACATGGATACATAGCAACAAAATAACAGCAGTCACAGACTTGGTAAAATTACGAAGTCCCTGAAATCAGAAACATCACGAAGCCTAGTTTGCATGCTTGTGCTAGTCACCACAGAGATCAAAAAAATACATGGCATACACCTCTGTAAAGAAGGCATGGCATACATCAAAACACATGTAGATTCCATGCCCATAAGATACACACATCAATAGCAACAAAAATAACAAATACTCAAGTTCTGATAAGTAACTGCAGTTAACAGCATATAGCACTCTTGCACCAGAGATTTGGGCATCAAGATCGACTCAAAAGAACATGGCCCAATGGAACAAAATGAAGAGCATCTCGAGGCGAACATTTCGATAAATTATACGCACGAAACGGAGCTATATGCAAAGAGTTATGATGCAATGAACAATGCAACATATAGCAATTATCTCGGGACTTGGAAGAATCTTGGGGGGAAGAAGTCAACCTAGGTCGATTGGATCTGGCGCGGGCGCGGCGGCTCAAGGCTGCCGGAGCGCTCGCCGGCGAAGGGGAAGGAGAAGGGCGCGGCGGCCGGGGGAGCTCGGGGCGACGAGGGGGGGCGCGGTCACCGGCGGCGGA
>NC_057796.1:431205850-431206880 GCF_018294505.1 Triticum aestivum | reverse complement strand
GCGGCTGGCGGGGCGGGGTCGCCACGTGGCGGCGGCTGGCTCGCTGCGGGCGGCGGCACGGATGCGTCCGACTCCTCCAGACGTGTCCGGCGGCGAAGGGGAGCGGTTTTGCTAGGGTTAGGGGTGAATTTGCCCGAAATTTCGGAGGGGAAAGGTGTTTATATAGGCATAGGGAGCTAGGAGACTCCAAATGGAGTGCGGATTTCGCCCACACGATCGTGATCGAACGACTGAGAGCATGGAGGGGACTTAGGTGGACTTTGGGCTGTTTTGGAGGGGTGTTTTGCTGCAACACACAAAAGGACTTTTCGGTTACCCAGTTAACCGTTGGAGCGTCAAACGACCTCCGAATGGAACGAAACATGACAGGTGGTCTACCGGTGGTCTACCGAGGCCACTTGACAAGACTCGGTCCATTCCGAGAACATTGAACACCTGCTCACGAAAAGAAACAAGAGGGGTGCGCCGGAGGAGGTGGGAGTGCCGGATTACAAAACGAACAACGGGGAAAATGCTCGGATGCATGAGACGAACACGTATGCAAATGCAATGCACATGATGACATGACAGGGGATGCATGACATGAACAAAATGCAAAACAAAAAATAAAACCCAACCACGGAGGTAATATCATAACACATAGCCGAAAATGGCAAGAGTTGGAGTTACAAATATGGAAAGTTACATCCGGGGTGTTACAAGGACCCCGTGGTGTGGAGGGCTGGATGAACAGTAGACGGTGGAGGGGTGCCCGTGGAGGGGTGGTTGAACAGTAGCCGGTGGAGTAGCGCGCGGTGGAGGCTGGATGAACAGGAGCCCGTGGAGGCTGGAGGAGGTCAACGGTAGCCCGTGGAGGCTGGAGGAGGTCGACGGTGGAGATGAACAGTATCCCGTGGAGTCCTGTTTTGTGGTACGCCACACCCCTCCCGATGAACAGGACCCCCGTTTCGACCGTAGGAGGTCCGTTTCGTCCGTTTTGCGGTACGCCACACCCCTCCCGATCAACAGGACCCCCGTTTCGACTGTAGGA
>NC_057796.1:431202437-431205761 GCF_018294505.1 Triticum aestivum | reverse complement strand
CTGTAGGAGGTCCGTTTCGTCCGTTTTGCGGTACGCCACAGCCCTCCCGATCAACAGGACCCCCGTTTCGACCGTAGGAGGTCCGTTTCCTCCGTTTTGCGGTACGCCACACCCCTCCCGATCAACAGGACCCCGTTCTGAACGTAGGAGGTCTGTTTCCTCCGTTGTGCGGTACGCCAGGCCTCGTTTCCATCGCCTGTTCCGTCCAAGCCCTCCCGATGAACACGACCACGCACTCCGTTCCGACCCAGCCGGTTGGCTCCCACGCGTTCTGTTGCCTCCCGATGAACACGACGCATTCCGTTGCCTCCCCATGAACAGGACGACGACACTGTTTCTCCGTTCCGACCCAGCCATGTACACGAGCCCTGGCCGTACGTATGCGCGAGTAGGCGTTCGAGACACCGCCCGTATGTACACATACGTGGCCGTATTTTCTTTCTTGCACCCTGGCTGCTGTACGTACGTGTACATGCTACGTGCGCGCCTCTACTACCACACGTCCGCGCCTCTACTACGACACATGCGCGCCTCTACATCCACCAGTATATATGTACGTACACGTTCGCGACCAGAATGACAACGCTACGTACGCTTCAACCAGGTGGGTCCCGACTGTCAGGCACTTCCTTGGCTGCGAAGATGTAGCTAGTGGCTCCCAGCAGTCAGCGGGGCGAATCGTTGTTTTTTGCCCGGACGCACTTCCTTGCATGCGAAGATGTAGCTGGTGGGTCCCAGCAGTCAAGGGGAAACATTTTTTTCGCGAAATACAGTGGCCCGTCCAGTGGGTCCCAGCTGTCAGGTGGAGGCTGGATGAATAGGAGCCCGTGGAGGCTGGATGAACAGGAGCCCGTGGAGGCTGGAGGAGGTCGACGGTAGCCCGTGGAGGCTGGAGGAGGTCGACGGTGGAGATGAACAGTATCCCGTGGAGTCCTGTTTTGTGGTACGCCACACCCCTCCCGATGAACAGGACCCCCGTTTCGACCGTAGGAGGTCCGTTTCGTCCGTTTTGCGGTACGCCACACCCCTCCCGATCAACAGGACCCCCGTTTCGACTGTAGGAGGTCCGTTTCGTCCGTTTTGCGGTACGCCACAGCCCTCCCGATCAACAGGACCCCCGTTTCGACCGTAGGAGGTCCGTTTCCTCCGTTTTGCGATACGCCACACCCCTCCCGATCAACAGGACCCCGTTCTGAACATAGGAGGTCCGTTTCCTCCGTTGTGCGGTACGCCAGGCCTCGTTTCCATCGCCTGTTCCGTCCAAGCCCTCCCGATGAACACGACCACGCATTCCGTTCCAACCCAGCCGGTTGGCTCCCACGCGTTCTGTTGCCTCCCGATGAACACGACGCATTCCGTTGCCTCCCCATGAACAGGACGACGACGTTGTTTCTCCGTTCCGACCCAGCCATGTACACGAGCCCTGGCCGTACGTATGCGCGAGTAGGCGTTCGAGACCCCGCCCGTATGTACACATACGTGGCCGTATTTTCTTTCTTGCACCCTGGCTGCTGTACGTACGTGTACATGCTACGTGCGCGCCTCTACTACAACACGTACGCGCCTCTACTACGACACGTGCGCGCCTCTACATCCACTAGTATATATGTACGTACACGTTCGCGACCAGAATGACAACGCTATGTACGCTTCGACCAGGTGGGTCCCGACTGTCAGGCACTTCCTTGGCTGCGAAGATGTAGCTAGTGGCTCCCAGCAGTCAGCGGGGCGAATCGTTGTTTTTTGCCCGGATGCACTTCCTTGCGTGCGAAGATGTAGCTGGTGGGTCCCAGCAGTCAAGGGGAAACATTTTTTTCACGAAATACAGTGGCCCGTCCAGTGGGTCCCAGCTGTCAGGTGGAGGCTGGATGAATAGGAACCCGTGGAGGCTGGATGAACAGGAGCCCGTGGAGGCTGGAGGAGGTCGACGGTAGCCCGTGGAGGCTGGAGGAGGTCGACGGTGGAGATGAACAGTATCCCGTGGAGTCCTGTTTTGTGGTACGCCACACCCCTCCCGATGAACAGGACCCCCGTTTCGACCGTAGGAGGTCCGTTTCGTCCGTTTTGCGGTACGCCACACCCCTCCCGATCAACAGGACCCCCGTTTCGACTGTAGGAGGTCCGTTTCGTCCGTTTTGCGGTACGCCACAGCCCTCCCGATCAACAGGACCCCCGTTTCGACCGTAGGAGGTCCGTTTCCTCCGTTTTGCGGTACACCACACCCCTCCCGATCAACAGGACCCCGTTCTGAACGTAGGAGGTCCGTTTCCTCCGTTGTGCGGTACGCCAGGCCTCGTTTCCACCGCCTGTTCCGTCCAAGCCCTCCAGATGAACACGACCACGCATTCCGTTCCGACCCAGCCGGTTGGCTCCCACGCGTTCTGTTGCCTCCCGATGAACACGACGCATTCAGTTGCCTCCCCATGAACAGGACGACGACGCTGTTTCTCCGTTCCGACCCAACCATGTACACGAGCCCTGGCCGTACGTATGCGCGAGTAGGCGTTCGAGACCCCGCCCGTATGTACACATACGTGGCCGTATTTTCTTTCTTGCACCCTGGCTGCTGTACGTACGTGTACATGCTACGTGCGCGCCTCTACTACGACACATACGCGCCTCTACTACGACACGTGCGCGCCTCTACATCCACCAGTATATATGTACGTACACGTTCGCGACCAGAATGACAACGCTACGTACGCTTCGACCAGGTGGGTCCCGACTGTCAGGCACTTCCTTGGCTGCGAAGATGTAGCTAGTGGCTCCCAGCAGTCAGCGGGGCGAATCGTTGTTTTTTGCCCGTACGCACTTCCTTGCGTGCGAAGATGTAGCTGGTGGGTCCCAGCAGTCAAGGGGAAACGTTTTTTTCGCGAAATACAGTGGCCCGTCCAGTGGGTCCCAGCTGTCAGGTGGAGGCTGGATGAATAGGAGCCCGTGGAGGCTGGATGAACAGGAGCCCGTGGAGGCTGGGGGAGGTCGACGGTAGCCCGTGGAGGCTGGAGGAGGTCGACGGTGGAGATGAACAGTATCCCGTGGAGTCCTGTTTTGTGGTACGCCACACCCCTCCCGATGAACAGGACCCCCGTTTCGACCGTAGGAGGTCTGTTTCGTCTGTTTTGCGGTACGCCACACCCCTCCCGATCAACAGGACCCCCGTTTCGACCGTAGGAGGTCCGTTTCCTCCGTTTTGCGGTACGCCACAGCCCTCCCGATCAACAGGACCCCGTTCTGAACGTAGGAGGTCCGTTTCCTCCGTTGTGCGGTACGCCAGGCCTCGTTTCCATCGCCTGTTCCGTCCAAGCCCTCCCGATGAACACGACC
>NC_057796.1:431158095-431202421 GCF_018294505.1 Triticum aestivum | reverse complement strand
CGTAGGAGGTCTGTTTCGTCTGTTTTGCGGTACGCCACACCCCTCCCGATCAACAGGACCCCCGTTTCGACTGTAGGAGGTCCGTTTCGTCAGTTTTGCGGTACGCCACAGCCCTCCCGATCAACAGGACCCCCGTTTCGACCGTAGGAGGTCCGTTTCCTCCGTTTTGCGGTACGCCACAGCCCTCCCGATCAACAGGACCCCGTTCTGAACGTAGGAGGTCCGTTTCCTCCGTTGTGCGGTACGCCAGGCCTCGTTTCCATCGCCTGTTCCGTCCAAGCCCTCCCGATGAACACGACCACGCATTCCGTTCCGACCCAGCCGGTTGATGTTGCCTCCTGATGAACACGACGCATTCCGTTGCCTCCCCATGAACAGGACGACGACGCTGTTTCTCCGTTCCGACCCAGCCATGTACACGAGCCCTGGCCGTACGTATGCGCGAGTAGGCGTTCGAGACCCCGCCCGTATGTACACATACGTGGTCGTATTTTCTTTCTTGCACCCTGGCTGCTGTACGTACGTGTACATGCTACGTGCGCGCCTCTACTACGACACGTACGCGCCTCTACTACGACACGTGGGCGCCTCTACATCCACCAGTATATATGTACGTACACGTTCGCGACCAGAATGACAACGCTACGTACGCTTCGACCAGGTGGGTCCCGACTGTCAGGCACTTCCTTGGCTGCGAAGAAGTAGCTAGTGGCTCCCAGCAGTCAGCGGGGCGAATCATTTTTTTTTGCCCGGACGCACTTCCTTGCATGCGAAGATGTAGCTGGTGGGTCCCAGCAGTCAAGGGGAAACATTTTTTTCGCGAAATACAGTGGCCCGTCCAGTGGGTCCCAGCTGTCAGGTGGAGGCTGGATGAATAGGAGCCCGTGGAGGCTGGATGAACAGGAGCCCGTGGAGGCTGGGGGAGGTCGACGGTAGCCCGTGGAGGCTGGAGGAGGTCGACGGTGGAGATGAACAGTATCCCGTGGAGTCCTGTTTTGTGGTACGCCACACCCCTCCCGATGAACAGGACCCCCGTTTCGACCGTAGGAGGTCCGTTTCGTCTGTTTTGCGGTACGCCACACCCCTCCCGATCAACAGGACCCCCGTTTCGACTGTAGGAGGTCCGTTTCGTCAGTTTTGCGGTACGCCACAGCCCTCCCGATCAACAGGAGCCCCGTTTTGACCGTAGGAGGTCCGTTTCCTCCGTTTTGCGGTACGCCACACCCCTCCCGATCAACAGGACCCCGTTCTAAACGTAGGAGGTCCGTTTCCTCCGTTGTGCGGTACGCCAGGCCTCGTTTCCATCGCCTGTTCCGTCCAAGCCCTCCCGATGAACACGACCACGCATTCCGTTCCGACCCAGCCGGTTGGATCCCACGCGTTCTGTTGCCTCCCGATGAACACGACGCATTCCGTTGCCTCCCCATGAACAGGACGACGACGCTGTTTCTCCGTTCCGACCCAGCCATGTACACGAGCCCTGGCCGTACGTATGCGCGAGTAGGCGTTCGAGACCCCGCCCGTATGTACACATACGTGGTCGTATTTTCTTTCTTGCACCCTGGCTGTTGTACGTACGTGTACATGCTACGTGCGCGCCTCTACTACGACACGTACGCGCCTCTACTACGACACGTGCGCGCCTCTACATCCACCAGTATATATGTACGTACACGTTCGCGACGAGAATGACAACGCTACGTACGCTTCGACCAGGTGGGTCCCGACTGTCAGGCACTTCCTTGCCTGCGAAGATGTAGCTAGTGGCTCCCAGCAGTCAGGGGGGCGAATCGTTGTTTTTTGCCCGGACGCACTTCCTTGCGTGCGAAGATGTAGCTGGTGGGTCCCAGCAGTCAAGGGGAAACGTTTTTTTCGTGAAATACAGTGGCCCGTCTAGTGGGTCCGAGCTGTCAGGTGGAGGAATCATTATTTTCCGCGTAATAAGGAGGCACTTCCTTGCTGCGACTGTGGACCCAGCTGTCAGCCTCTCCACGTACAGTCCACGTCCGATGGAAGTCGTTCCTTGACCACGTTGACCACGCCGCGCCGAGAGCACCAGGGCGATGGACGACGGCGAGGCCTAGGAAGGGGACGACGGGGAGTCGGGGAAGACGCGGCAGTGGAAGCCCGCGCAGAGAGGAGTACGAGGGTTCACTAGTTCGGCTGCGGTGTGAGGCTGCCGTCGCCGCAGGGCCTGGCCAGCGTTGGGAATAGTAGGGGGCGGTGAGGCCTCCACGGCAGCACAGCCGGCCACGGGAGGCAGGAGCATGCAGCACGACCGACGCTGCTTTGGGCGGCTGGAGCAAGAAGACCAGAGGTTGAAGAAGCACTACGGCCGTTGGATGGACATCGTACGGTCACTGGAGCTAGAATCGTTCATATTGACTAAAGTTGACAAAGGCCCCCGTCCCAGTCAACTTAGTAGGCCCACAAGTCAGCCTCCCACCATGGTGGGTCCCAGCTAGCAGGGGGAGTATTCATTTTTTTGTGCGTAATAAGGAGGCACTTCCTTGCGTGCGAAGATATAGCTGGTGTGTCCGAGCTGTCAGCAGTGGTAATGTTTTTTTCGCGAAATACAGAGGCCCTTTCGGTGGGTCCCTGATGTCAGGTGGAGGAATCATTATTTTGCCCGTAATAAGGAGGCATTTCCTTGCGTGCGGCCGTTGACCACGTTGACCAGGCCGCGCCGAGAGCACCAGGGCGGTGGATGACGGCGAGGCCTAGGAAGGGAACGACACGGAGGCAGGAAGACTCGGCAGTTGTTTCCCATGCGGAGGGGAGTATGACTGTACGAGGGTTTACTGGTTCGTCTGTCATCACCGGAGAATAACAGCAGGTGTGGGTGAGTAGAGGGATGGCTACGTCAGCGATGGGAGTACGGTGGGGCGGTGAGGCCTGCGCGGCAGCAGAGCCGGCCGCGGGGAGGAGGGAGCAGGCAGTCCCGCTGGTGCTTGTTTCAGCGGCTGGAGCAGGAAGAGCAGAGATTGAAGAAGCACGACGACCGTTGGATGGCCATCCAACAGTCACTTCTTGTGCGTCAACCTTTTTTAGGAAAGCCTCAAATCTATGGAAAACAGCATACAACCCATCTGCCATTATTTCTAATAATTTATAGCCCATTTGCTAATTATTAAGGTTTTTTTGCAGCCCATATTCTTTTTGTTAGCATTACAGCCCATATTGTGGCCACGGTTAAAAAATTATACGAAATTTCGCATATTTCGGTGCGGTCCAAACTGTTTTTAATCCTGAAATTTTGACTCACATTCAAACTGATTTTAAAAATAAATGTATATCAATATAAAATCCAACAAATTCTCCACGCATAAAAATTAATGTAATTTAAAATCTCGACATGAAAAAAAAAGATATTTGAAACTTAGTTGACAAGTCAGCCTCCCACCATGGTGGGTCCCAGCTAGCCGGGGGAGTATTCATTTTTTTTGTGCGTCATAAGGAGGCACTTCCGGTGGGTCCGAGCTGACAGCGGGGGGAACGTTTTTTCATGAAATACGGTGGCCCATCAGGTGGGTCCCAGCAGTTAGGGGGCAAACGTTTTTTCGCAAAATACGGTGGCCCGTCCAGTGGGTCCCTGCAGTCAGTTGGAGGAATCATTATTTTCCGCGTAATAAGGAGGCACTTACTTGCTGCGGCCGTGGACCCAGCTGAGACTCTCCACGTACAGTATACTTCCGATGGAAGTCATTCCTTGACCACGTTGACCTCGCCGCGTTCCGTTGCATGCATGCGTCCATGGGCATGGTGGATCCCCACTGTCAGCCTCTCACGTACAGTCATCTTCCGATGACTCTCGGTTGTTGACCACGTTGACCACAACGTGCCGAGCGCACCCAGACTGGAACGACCCGGAGATGGGGAAGACGGGGCAGTGGAGTCGCAGATGGAGAGGAGTGGGAAACTTCACTGGTTCGGGTGCGCGGCAGCACAGCCGCGGTGCCACCCACTGGAGACAGGAGCAAGAACAGAGGTTGAAGAAGGAGCACGGCTGTTGGATTAACATCCAACGGTCCAACTGCTAGAATCATTTATTGATTAAGTTGACAAAGCCGTGCGTACACGTCCGCTTAGAAGGTCCACAAGTCAGTCACCAAATCTGACGGGTCCCAGCTGTCAACGGGATGAATAATGTTTTTCGCAAAACAAGGAGGCACTTCCTTCCGTGCGAAGATACAGCCGGTGTCCCTGCTGTTAGGTGGAGGAAACATTTTTTTCAGCTTAATAAGGAGGAACTTTCCTTGCATGCGACCATGGACCTCGTGGGTCCCAGCCGTCAGGCTCTCCACATACAGTCCTCTTCCGATGACTCTCGTTTGTTGACCACGCCGCACCGAACGCAGCGAGGCGGTGGACGACGGCGAGGCCCCGGACGGGAACGACTCGGAGATGGGAAAACACAGCAGTGGAGTCGCAGATTGAGAGGAGGAGAAGGGTTATAACTGGTTCTGTTGCGGCGTGGGGCTGTAGTCTGTGGAGAATAACAGGAGGTGTCGAGGGGTGGAGGGATAGCCTGGCCGGCGGTGGGGTAGCACTTCGCAGCGATGCGTGCTAAGCAGAGCCGCTAGCCGCCGGAGGCCGGACCAGGCGGTCCCGGCGACGCTGGAGGAAGAAGACGAGAGATTGAAGGTGCATGCCGGCCGTTGGATATAAATCCAATGGCTGTGGATGACACAATCATTTGTTGCCCAAGTTGACAACGCCCTGCGTAGGCCACGACCTATTGGCCCACATGTCAGCCTGCAAAAATGTGGCATATATTTAACCCATGTTTTCTAGAATGTACAGTCCATTTGCTGGGCTGGGTGAATAGATAATTTCGCGTCAATCAGGCCCATTTATATTTTCTAAGAAATCCCAGCCCATTTGCACTTCCTTGAAATACACGTATTAGGTGGGCTCGTTATATATATAATTTTATGTTAGAAGGAGAAATTAATATCAAAGAATAAACCGAAGAGGCACATTTTTTTATATATAATTAAGAAATTAGCGAGTTATTGCGCAAAATAAAAATGAGCGTGTTATTATTAAATTGGCACTTAAAATCTTCGCAAGCTTTTGTACGCAATCACCAGGATTTTCCTTGCTTGTGAGTCAAAAACAACTAGGATTTTCCTTGCCAACTTCCGTTAAACATTTACTTTTATAAGTTAATAACACGTGGGATGTTTTTATAATGTATATATAAGTCTCTATAAAATATACGATAATAGTAATAATATAAATATATATAATGTGGTTAGAAGGGAAAACATATATTTGACACAACATTACTTTTATAAGAGACCTGCGTTTTATACTCCACAGTAGGCATACTAACAAGTTCACACACAAATACAACAGAAAAGGTAAACATTCATATCAAACTCAGGTTCATAGGACACGTTCATATTCATAGCCAACATTCACTATCAACAACTCAAAAGATTCATATATACACAAGCTCAGCATATCTATCCATCCAAATGATTGATAGATCACACGACAATATTCATACATAATTCACAAAAACATTCAGATATACACATGTTCAGTATGTTTATGCATCCAAATGATTGAGATCACAGCCAATATGATCCATGGAGGAACTTTAATTACCTAGGGTATAGACTGGTAAATGGTGTTCAATCGGAGGTACTTCTTGCTAAAATTAGTTCTTGTACGAGTAAACTTTCGAGTACATAAGAGGCAGCACAGACAATCTGAACTTTGCTTGTAGGTTTATCCTCAAATAGTGGCCTCGTGCCGAGGGTGGTTTGAGCAACTTGGCCACTACTTTCATCCAACTAGTTTACAGGCTCATCTAGGTCCTGCTTCTCGCCAAAATTCTACATTGCAGACGAGAAAGGAGGCGGTTGAGAAAATGAACCACCCAAATGTTTTGTGCAGTTCAACTGAAATGGAGCATCCTTGGCGTGCAGACTAATTAAGTGCCAGATGAATATACGCGTCAACCAACTTGTCTGGAATCTTTAGACTCCATGCCATATAGTTCGCTACCATATGTGCCGATAACCAAAAGGCACAAGTTGGGACCAAAGACTGGACTCCGTTATTCTGGGCTATGCACCAAGCAATATTTTTGGCGTTCACTCTCCTAATACTTGGAGCTTGACAATTGGTTGACGCCGGTTGATACTCGAATGAATATAGGCACTTCTTGTCAACATCAATGCTTGTCTGAGTGAACTTTGGAGTACATAGCAGCAGCATAAGTACCTGTCCATCTGATCATTTTGTGCAGTTCTACTGAAATCACCCGATGTAATGATTTGCCTGCGAGTTCAGGCTCCAAATTACTCCTTTATGAAATCGGCAAACAGTAGCAGAATACCAAATTACCAATACATATGACAGGCACAATAATCAGGATAAAGACCAGTACCAACCTGTGTGAGGTAGCATATCAATTACTATTTCCTTTGACTGGAAGTCGAGATAAGCCAAGCGACTGACAGCGAAGGAAGAAAGCAAGCTGAGATTAGCGACTGACAGGAAAGGACGGAAGTTGTCGAGGCAATGAAGCACCCAAAGTTTTTGTGCAGTTCCACCAAAATCGAGCATCCCTATTGGCACATATATTGAGAGAGTGAGATTACTGTAATAGTGGGACTAGTTGATGAAACATACACTAAAAAATAGAAGCACCCTCATTATCTTAATGGGTAAAGTTAGCAACATAGTAGTCTTGCTTAAAGAGAGGTATTAGTTTATTTAATCAGTGCCAATTAGCTCAACTCAACACTCAAAGCATTGCCATTTATCATAGGTTTCAAAACTTTAACGTGAAAATATAAATGAGTTTCTCATGACAGTAGCACGATACAAATAGATATGACAGCAAACTAATATGGATGAAGGCCTTAGGCCCGTACCAACGTGAGAAAAAAGCTTATTCATGTAGTCCCATAAGAGATGATAAAGCACTCACTGGAATCACACAATAGTATATATTTTTGTGCACTTCAAACGTATGGTTGAAATAACTCTTGTTTACCAGTGCTGAGATTATATCGAAAGATTATCAAGAACTTCCAGCAGAATTAAAGCACTGGCTGGGATACAGTTCATTGTATTGTCTTGTGTAGTTCCACTAAAATGTATGATTGGCACAACATGATCCCTGTTTGCACAAGTAGGAACAAGTGAAACCTTCATTAGCTTAGTGAGAAAGGATAGGAAGACATTAGCATATTACGCAAACAGTAGCATCAAATTCATGATGGACAATACGCAAAACATTGCCTCATTGAACCAATGGCAATAAATTTACATGCAAAACAATAGCACTATTATGTCACTAATAATATTCCCTCCCTGCTCCACCACATGATTCACCTCCATAGACAAACATACACACGTACATGATTCAGCATAGGGTCCTACTAAAGATTTGTTTAACTCCAACAGGAAAATTAGGCAATAATAAATTAGTGGTACTTAAGTACTCCTAATTAATTAAGTGAGACAACAGAAGTGGAAGGGCTCCCTGGAGGATCGTCTCACATGTAAGGTAGTCGTTGCCGGAGCCCTTGAATGCTCGACTGAGGCCTCTGGCTTCAGCAAGATCGCCTTGGCACTGTTTATTCTTCGTCTTCTTCCTCTTCATGCTCTGTTTCTCTTTCTCCTCACCAGTTGGTGAAACCAAGTACATGATTGGCCTTCTAATTCAGAATTGGTTTTGTCAGTGAGGGAGTACAAGTGTACTAGTAAAAACAGCATTATTTTCTCATGGCAGTCGAAAATAGAGATGAACACATGCATTAAATATCATTCTTACCTAAAGGAAGGTTATTGCGCCAATATGGATGACGAGGATTGGAACACACATCTCCCTTTGTGCAGTTCCACCAAAATGAACCAACTGTTCCATTATGACATTCTAGTTAAACAGCACAAAAGTCACTTCTTTTAAGAAGAGTTTTGTGTAGTGCACCAAAAGGTCACAACAGCAACCAGGTGAATTGGATATCCCTGTTTGCACAAAAAGGCACAGAGGAAACAGTCAGAGTCTCAAACAATTACAGGCAAAAACATTTGGCTAAACTTGTCATGGCTTATAACAGTGGCATGGCTTCATTTTTACCAGGGACATTAGATTAAGAACAGCTAAGGCTGCGTTCGGTTCACAGGTTTGGTGCAGGATTTTCATAGGTACACAATTCCTATGGTATTCTTTCCCTTCCAACCGTTTGGAACACGGGAAAGGTGAATAGTGTTTCATAGGAAAGCTGGTCTGGTCGTACTGATTCCATAGGATTAGAAACATCCACGCGAGTAGTCACTGTGCTGTGTTGCTGGCCCGAGGCAGGCGCTCGCTGCCATGCGTTAGACAGGTTGCTGTGCTGTGTTGCCGGAATAAAAAAATCAACCTATGTGTGGTACGTGAGGTGAGGACAAGAGTAGTCACTGTGCAGCTGAATAAACAAATAGCATCTCATACTGCCAAGCATGCTACTATAGAAAACAAATCAGTACATTTCGTAGTCCATCCGAACACATTCTCTTGAGAGTTTCCTCCGGTTCGCTGTTCCATAGTTTTATACCTACATTCCTTTCCTACTCCTCTATTTTCATCAAGACCTATGTTTTCTGACCCTTTATTCCGAACGGAGCCTAAATATTTGGTATAAGGGCATGGGACAGTGGGTGCACCAGCAGTCCAGCACCATGTACGTAAACAGGGGCATAAAGTGGTGATTCATAGTTTGTTGCCCCGAGAAACAAACATCCAAGAAAAATATCTGGGTTGGTCCCATTTTTGTTCACTCTAGCCACCTGCTCCTATGTGTGGATAGCAAATCTAGTCCTGGTCATACCACTGTGTACAGCGTTACCCCTATATTTCCCTTTTCGACCAAGAGACCGGTTGGATGACCAGTCTGTACTAGTTTCACCCCTTTCCTTCCTGTTTGTACCAAGTCCGATGTACATACTAAATTCCCCCACCCCCACTTTATTTCTTGTTTGAACCAAGTACTCCCTCCGTCCGGAATTACTTGTCATCAAAATGGATGTGTCTAGAACTAAAATACATCTAGATACATCCATTTCAATGACAAGTATTTTCGGACGGAGGGAGTAAAATATTCGACTCCATGAAGTAGCTTTACCTCTAACAATAGAAGAAAAAAATGTGACGTTGGACCATCCGATCGAGAGGGGCTGAGAGGTAGAAAATGATGCACATGCAGCGACGTAGCGAGCTGGGGAAGTAGAGCTAAGGCGGTTTCGAACGAAGATGTACTTGAAGGTCGTCGGGATGTGGATAGGTGGGCGGCGGGAGGCCGGATCCGCCCACAGGCAACGACGAAGGGATCGGAGGACCCCCCGCGCCGGTGCTCGGCCAGAGATAACGGTGCGGCCAGCAGTGGGTCTCCTCCCTCGCTGGACATGACGGCCTAAACGCTGCCCCTCCTCCCCTTCACCGGCGGAGGGGGATACGTCGGGATCTGTAACCAGCGGTGAGGATAGAAAGCCAGTGTTTTTTGAAGGGAGAAAGACAGTGTTACTACCCCTATCTTGTTTAGATCTGGAGAGGATGAGAGTGTGTGAATAGAGCAACCCTAGCAAGCAAGTGCGGAGGCTCCAGCCTATATATACGTAGTGGGGTAGTTTTCCTTTTTCACTTCATCAAAACAATCGTTTAAAATTGTGTACTACTACATGCCAGGTCGCGGTTTTTTCAGTTGTTGATTGTTTTTTGAGATAGCTACCCGCTTGTTCCAAGTGGTGTTACGGTGTGCCAGGTCGCACTTTGTATCGTTCAAGTCTGGTACTACAAGTCCCTCCATTAAATGAACAACCACCCCCTCGTAAAAATTGTGAACAAGCCCACAGCTAAAATTAGCGGTAACGTGGGTTGCCCCAACATGCATTATTATTTATATTATCTACTCCCTCCATTCCTAAATATAAGTCCTTTTTATTAGCCACACCTAAGACAAGAATTTTTTTGTTAGCAGTGAACCCCACATGTCATAGACACAAAAATTGTGGCAAGATTCCCTTAGGCAAGCCAAAGTGTGTCTAACAATTTGAGCAACTCAGGTTAGGCAAGTGTGGCAAGTGTGGGAAAAATAATGTGGCAACATAAGACAAACATAGTCACAATCCAAACAGCCCCGTAATTTTTTGTGACATGCATGAAAATTTGGTTAGTTAAATTTATAGTCAAAATTTGGCAAGGTGCATCAAATCAACACATGCAAGTATCAAAAGGAACGTCACGGCATGCATGCATGCGTTGTACTCCCTCCGTTTCCAAATATAAGTCTTTTTAGAGATTGCAACAAGTGACTACATACGAAGCAGAATATGTCTACTCCTACATACGAAGTAGCCCATTTGAAATGTGTAAAAAGACTTATATCGAGTGCAGTGCTTTGATGTGTCGCGTCAACTCGTACAAGACCGAGAAATTTGATTACTACAACGCCCTCTCCCTCGCAGACTGAGCTCCGGTGCCTTAACTGCACCTGCCTTTGGCTGCATGACAGGAGGGCCAACCACCTGTTGGGCCCACCTGTCATAGACGCAAAGGCAGGAGCAGTAAGTAGAAGCTTTCGCTACACGCTATCCCTCCCGCACAAGGTGGACGGACATGCAGCAGTGGATTCAATACTGCAGAAGTAGGAGTAACATCATTGTTCGTCTTCTCGAAGAGGCGAAGAGCCAAGCGCAACCCGAACGTGGCAGTTGCGAACACTCCCGTGGTGCGGTTCCTTAGAGTACTAGCCAGGCTCTTGCATGAGACAAAATTGTTATTGTTTAACATTAATCTCCATTATCCATTGGTTGATACTCATTCTGCATAGGTCCACGCGCTTAGCACCATTTCCTCCTGGGGTCACCAATGTTTATTTGCTAATTAATAGCATTGCATGCAATGAACTAGCCATTGCAAGTCAGTAAAAGCATGCACACCTCTCATCTCTTATTGGTTGATATGTCAAGAAACAAGAAACAAGGTAGAAGTTAATGCACCGTGCCTAAGTGTTTTGGGACTATTTGGTTTTCATAAGATGACTTACACACCTAGACGGAGGGATTAGTATAGCCCTGTAAACCGGAAAGGAGTATTTGCCTTTCTAGAGGTTTCAACAAGTGACTACACTACACCGTGTGCAGTACTCCCTCCCTTCAGGTTTATAGGGCTCAAATCTCAGATCTCATGAACCAAGGCATTTTGTGATTGGAGGAATTTATCTCGTACTTTACAAAACTACCCTAATTAAACTCATGCATTAATTACGTAGTTCTCTCGTTTTCCTCTCCGCCTTGGTCGCGGTGCACAATATTGAGCACTCCTATATAACTAGCTGCTCTATCTACATGCGGGACATTTCAAAGCATCCGGGCCCGCATGCCATCCACCAAATCACAGCGAGGTGCTACAGTCGAGACTCACCTGTCACCCCGGTGTGGCCGTCATGACCCGCCATATCACAAAACCCACACCTTTACCAGCAGTGGTAAGGTGGCCTCCAAGTTGGACTGGACGAAGCAACCATCATTTCACTGGAACGCTCGTTCAAGCCCTTTCTTCCCTTTCTTGAAGAAAACCTCACTCCAGGCTACTCACTTCTGCCATTTTTCTTCTGTACCGACGAACGAAAGGTGGGCGAATCAGTTATGCTGCTATATTTTCATTCCAAGAATCTTCTTTTTGCGAAGCACCGACCGATTCTCACATCCTATTCTTTTCCCGTTTTCATTGCGATTGTGGTTTCCTTTCGATTGCTTTTTGTTTGTTAGTTCATTGATGGATCCTGGATCACTAGGCAAAGAGTTGCCGGCGGACAACCCACTAGAGACAGCGATCTCCAGGAAGCGAGCACCGACCAACGAGTTGACCATGTTGGCGGGCTAACCCATGGAGACGAAGAAATCCAAGAAACAAGCACTGGCCAAAGAGTTGAGGACGTTGGCGGACGAACTCCTCAAAGAAAGTTGGAAGAACAGCAAGGGCCCCATAGTGCCTACCCTAGGAACTCTGATTGCCACCTATGTGAGGCTCAAGACCGAGTTTGAGGAGATAGTCTCCGTTGAGAAGCAGTATTCCCCTCGCAAGGTGATGGCCCCCATAGAGGACGAGGAGATGGCCCCCGGAGGGATGAGATCCCCCGGTGAGCTGGACAAGGTAAAAAATAATGGCTTATTACCATAGTTGTGGTTTTTGATTATTTGCAATGTGCTTGCTAATATGTTAGGGTTGTGCAGGTGCCGGTGGACGTCCTTGATGATTCCCATGTCGTGGCCCGTCCTGTTGGCATCGCCCCGGAGATCGATTCCGATGCCGCTATCCATCCTGTGGACATCGACCCAGAGATCGATTCCGATGTCGCGGACGGTCCTGTGGACATCGCCCCAGAAATCGATTCCCATGCCGCTGTCCGTGCTGTGGTCATTGCCCGAGAGATCGATGAAAAGAAATAGTTGGTCGCGCTAATCCTTCAGGGTAGTTTGCATTGCCTTGTGTTTAATGACCAGAACGATGCGTGTTATCAAACCATCTTAGGGCTAGTGCACTGTCTTGTGTGGGCGGATATTGCTACTTTTGTTTGATAGTGAATCATGCGATGAATCATGCGAACCCTCTCTGAGTTATGGAAACAGATGTATCCTCACCAGGTTTTGATGTAATATATGGCATGCTTAGATGTAAGTTTGAACTGTTTATCATATCAGCAGGGCTTGTTTGATGATTCTTGGTGTTAGTAGGCTAGCTACTGTGCGAGCTATAGTACTTGCAAAACACTCACCGAAGAGAAACGTTGGGGCTGATGAGCTCGTGGTACGCTTATACTTATCCCTCGTTGATCGACCAATAGCCCTAGCTCCTAAAATTGTAGGCTTAGCGATCGATCAGACAATAGTCGACATACATTCAGGCCTCATTTGGTTCATAGGGTAGGAAAATCGTAGCAAAAGTACAGAGAACGTGCAACACAAAATCATAGCAGTGCAGAGACGTACTCCCTCCGTTCCAAAATAGATGACCTAGGCGGGCTAGTTCGGCCTAGTGGGTTTCAGTGATATGACGTGGTACAGTGCCGTCCAGTCTTCGCGTGTGGTAGCAGTATTGCGGGTACAGTAAGTTTTCTTGAAGAAGCGGAATTCAACGAAGCCATGATGGTTCCTTCGTCTAAACAACTTACAGTGGGAAAGGTTGGGCCTGCGATACGACCGGGGTAGACCAGGATAATTTTGTGCATGGCAGGTGGACCAAGAGGGTCGGCGTCCCACATGTCGGCCAATGAAAGTATTCTTTCCGATATAGAGGACGAGCAACGAGTATTCATTATTTATTTTTGATGAAAGCTATTATCTCCACTGTTACGACGGAGGAGTGTGAAACACGGCAACCCAGTGAACTTGGCATGTGCACCACTCCCTCCTTCCTCATGTAATGCCCAGGTTACAACTTTTTCTCACTTTCTCTCTATCTATTTCCTCTCAAATGTTTTTTACCTTTCTTTTTTAAGACACAATTGTTTTTTATGCCTTTTTTAGAATTATTTTTTTATACCTAGGAGCACGTGTAGAGACGGGCTCTTGCAGAGCCCACTCCTTCACTTTGTAAATGCCTCTCTCTCCTCCACATAAGGAGTACTACTTGCTATGCATGCATGCGGCGGGCAGCTGGCGTCTTGAGGGGCCAGGGCGGTGAGAGCGGGCTCCGGAAGCGGTCCGGACTCCAGCATGGCCCACCTCACATTATCACCATATATTTCTTGGAGTCCGTGCGCGGCGGGCGGGCGATCTCTTCTCCCTCCCCTGTTTCTCTCTTCTCAGCCGATGCCCGCCGAGCGATTAGATTTCGGCTATCGACGGTTTATTAAATTACGGTCCCACATGTCAGTGAAATTGCAAGACAACGCGTGTCCCCTCTGGTGAGCGGCGTGCGAGCCGGACTGTCGGGGTTGCGACGCGTACGAGTCGTAAGTGTGCCGCCTTTTCCTTTAGAACTTGCAAAGCGTAACATTTTCGCGTGATCGATCGATAGAAATCCAGAACAAAACGACGAGGGCGGTGCTTTCCCGCTCGTTAGGCGGGCTAGTTTGAGTGATATGATGTGCTACAGTGCCATCCACTTGCTCCATTTTTATGTAAGCAGGAGTTTACACTCTTACGCGGGAGGAGTGCGAAACACCACGGATCTGATTTTGATCGAGGGATAACTGTTCCCTGCCAAATAATGGAGGATTGTTAGCGATTATAGCATGATAGTTAGGGCATCTCCAGCGCTGGCCCACAAATTTACACCGGCATCTGTCCGAGGACACTGATGGATGCCATCCGATGCTGCCCGCATACCTTTCGACAACTATATGAACTAACCGAATGAAATTCGTGCAAACAAAGCAAATTTCAAATTAAAAGGATGAAATTTATCACTTTTCGAAAACTTTTCCTACAAACTAGACGAAATTCATTACATATTTCGCACAAACCATACTAAAACCTACTGTAAACCTAATCTAAACGATCGCTGGCGCCCGAGCACCATGTCCGGCCATGAACCCGAGAAAGCCGGCCATTGCCTTCGCCTCCTCCTCATCCGCCTCGATAACCTCCTCCTCTAGAGTGGCGGCGACCTACCATGTGCTACTCTTCCTCGCTGCCGGCTGCGCCCGCGCATGCGCGCCGGCTTCGTGGTCGTGGCGGCGGAGGGCGGCCGGGGGGGTGCCGGCGATTTCCTTCATTTGCTCCTGCGACAGTATGTCGAAGAGAGCTTTGGAGCGTGCCCGGAGCGGAGCCGCCGATGTCCCTCATCTGCTCCTGCGACAGTACGTCCAAGAGAGCTTCGGAGCGCCAGGAGGCCATGGATGAAGTGGTGCCGATAGAAGGAAGGGACCGGAGGAGAATAATTGTGGGTCTTTGGCTATGGCTGGGAGCTGGGGCTCAAGTTAATATAGCGGGCGAATGGCAATGAGTCGCAGCAGACGGATGGACAACTGGTGCCGGAGTAGGTTCGTCGGGCGTGAATGTGGATGCTGCTTCAGTGAATTAACTGCAGATGCGTTTGGGTTACTGACATGTGGGCGCAACGGGCATCTGGCCCGCATGTCAGTGACACACCAATTGCACCTGCAGTTAAGTCCAGTGAATGCGGCATTGACATTCTGGAGAGACGGTGACTGTTTCAGGCGGGAAGCGCGCGCTAGCGATGGAAGGGGTTTTGGTGTGCAGTGGCACTAAGATCGGTCGCTCACGATAGTACATACTCCGTACCATACTACCATAGTACCCTCTCTAGCTTAGGCTGTTTTATAGATTGTCGTTGTGATGGACGATATACATGAGCAAGGCGGTCCGAGTATGACCGTTGGTGTTGAGCCAGGTGAATACATGCCCGGCGTTCGCGTAGGCCTCCATCAAACGTCTAAACAGTAATGTCAGGCACCGCCGGGGCGCGCAGGTGATGGGCTCGCCATTTGCGTTGCGCCATGAGCAGGACTTTGATTTAGAGGGCGACGTGCATGCATTAGCATGCTTTGACAACGTGAGCGTGAGTGTCTGATGCGAAGTATTTCATTTTCATTTGGCTAACGAGGGTGTGTTGCAGCGACGAGTCCGTGGTTTGATTCCCCACATACGCATAATTTTGGTTTTTACAGTATTTCTTTCTCCATTGACAGGTAGGCCCGCGTAGACAGATAAAGAACACGAGCTGATGAGGCGCATGTGGGTTGTTTCACTGGTCAACCTGACAAATACGGAGCTATACGCTGAGCCAGTGACCGTATAATCACCATATCTCGTATACAATGATCAAAGTGAGCTATCAAGACAAGTTCGATGATCGCCAATGCATTTTACTCGGTAATAAATGACCAGGATTGAAGGGGAATGCAAATTTGCTTCGTCTTCTATCCTTGAGCTCTTGACAAACCAATGCACTATACGGTTGTCCGGCCACTCCACCCCAGAGGTCTCACCAAGCGTCGTTCATGCCACCGCGCCGCACACTAACCGGTAAGGCAGCGATGGCAACCCGCCGCGCCGAGTGCCTCGCCGCCCATGACCGCACACAAAATGGTAGGGAAGCGATGGCATCCCGCCATGCCGAGTTCATCGCCGCTCGCGACCTCACAACTATGTGGGAGGAATTTGAAGATGCCAAGGCCGAATGGGCGGTAGAGCAAGAGGCGGCCAAAGCCGCACAGAGGGAGCGGAAAAGTCAGAAAGCACTCAAGAAAAGAGAGGCCCGCCGCCACAAGAAAGAAAAGGACGCACGCGCTGCTGCGGAGAGGTCGGCGGAGATCCAAGCACGGTGGGGTGTCGCCGACAATGCCGGGAAGGAGAACGACGGCGTCTGGGCAGCATGTGAGAAGTAGTAGTACTAGTAGTTAGTGTGTGTGTCTGTGTATGAGAACGAGCATGTACCAATACTACTAGTTACTATTGTAGTTTTTAGAGCAAATTACCAGTACATTAGCCTAGACTAAATGGAAAAATTCCTATACTAAGCATCAAATGGCATCTCTTTCTCTATAGGAATTGAGATGCATGTCATCTCACTTCCTATGATTTTCATATTCCTATCCTATGAACGAAAGGAGGCCTCTGTTGGAGTAACTACTGTAGCTAGCAGTACTGCTGGTACAGTAGTTTTCTTCAAGAAGCGGAATTCAACGAAGTCATGATGGTTCCTTCGTCCGAGCAACTTCAAAGTGGGAAGTGGGCCTGTGATTTGACGGCTCATTAGTCATTGTTACTGCAACGCGACGACCTGGGTGACTCTCCCTTGGAGTTCTGCGTGCATGGAAACTGGACCAGGATGGTCGACGTCCCACATGTTGGTGAACGGAAGTATTCTTTCTGATATCGAGGAGCAAGGAAACCGCGTGGTATAGTATCACTGCTGATTGGTTCGCAAAAAAATAGTATCACTGCCGATTTATAATTATTTTTTATTTCTGATGAATGCTAGCGTTTCAACTCTTACGACGAAGGGTGCCAAACACGACACGTGCTAGATGTCCCACACGTCAGCGAAAGGAGTGGGACATGAACAGCATGGTAGAGCCCAGCGTAAAAAAACAGCGTGGTAGAGCGTCTCCACTTCTTCCACTTCTGGGTCGGAGACCACACATAGTAGTACTTAGTGGTATGAACGATACAAAGTGCGACCTGGAGAGAAATACACGTCTAGTTGGAAGGTCTCGGGGCATACACGTAAACAAATATAAAAGTTAATATGTGCCTCCAACTAATATAGTAGTAGTAGAGTACTTAGGCACGTACTCCATAACATCACCGTGCATTGCACATACAACATTTAGTGGTAGTACGTAGTAAGAGACAAATGCTTCCCAAGAGTTCCCTTCTCGACCTACTTTTGGGTGTTTGGTAGAGTGTACGGAGGGTGCATGCGTCCACACTAGTTTAGCACAAATACACTAGACGCATGCATGAAGAGAGCATGCATGAAGAGGGGTGTTGAGTTGAGCATGGATGAAGAGGGAACAACTATGCTGAGACGAGAACGCAACCAAACACACCCTATATGCCACGCATGTTCATACCATTTGTGCCTTTCTACTTCACTTACTGCGCTACATTACTCAGGTTCGTACGTCCACTCCTGGGTACATGTCCGTCTCGTCGTTCCAGTCCCACGTGTTCTTCATATAGATGGAACGATCCTTGCATAACACGTGCACCTTGATGCTAGATGTCTCGCGTGTTGGCAAAAGGATAAACAAAGCTCACGTAAAAAAATAGAGTGGAAGAACATAGATTCCGGACGACCGAGAAGGAGCGAGGAACCTCGTGGTGGAGCGTCTGCACTCATAATATTTAATATTATTCAGCGATATAAAATTAACCAATCATCTCCACAGTGGACTGGAAGAGTACGAAACACGGCAGCCCAGTGTAGTTACATCATACTAGTACATGGCTAACCCACGCTATCACCATATTTCTTGGCTTCCGTGCGACACCTATCTCTAGTAATCCAGCAGCCTGTATCGCTTCTCCCTCCTCGTCTCTATCAAAGTGCGGCGGGCTGGCGTTTCTGCCGTCTATTGAGGTAGGTTAACTATCACATGTAGCGACATGCCAAGAGCATTCTAAAAAAAATTCCTTTCATGTTCCGTTTTCAAAAATAAAAAAATCCTTTCACGTACGAATTTGCCTGTATGCTTTGAGCAACTTGCATGTCCTATACTGCTCCTGTTTGATACTCTAACTTAGCTAGAGGTTAGACTAACTCATGACTAACCCTGAATTAACTGTAGCCAAAGAGGTGTTTGGGTGACAGGGTTAGATTGATAATAAATGCACTTCATGGAGAGAGAAAAGTGATTTTTCAGTGGTCCCAATAAGAACTATCTCCAGTTAGCACCTCTTTGGTGGGATATTTTTTTGGTGGGTTCGGTGCAACTTGCTCCAATTTAAACCCTCATGCTTGGATACTTTAGGGCTATTTGAGCCCCAACTAGCTCAAACTAACTCTAAGCCATGGATCCAAACAGGGCCTATGGCCAGTCTCGATGCGGAGCAGTCGCGTGCACCGGGAAGCGGCGCTCTCTCGGCCGTCGCGCCACTTCAAAGCCGGCGCAAGTTAGAGGTCGCCTCCGCTCTGGCCGGGCATTAATGCGGCACTGACGCTCCAGGGCGACGCTGACTGTCTCACGCGCTGGCAAGGGAGTATAGGTTTTGAACCGTTTCAGGTGTAGTACTGATAGTTTGCAAAACTACTCAATTATTGCACTCAGTTTCCTAAGAAATTGTGGTAAAAAAACGTTACTCCACAGCCCGCTTCCCTTCTCCTTCCTCTTCCACCGCCCGCGCACGTCCGCGGGAAGCGACCGGTCAACCCTTATATAGGAGTGCTAGCACAAAAAGATGCTTGCATGACCACTAAAATTTCCATATTAAAGCGCCACTCCGGCGGGAGTATGGCGTATGTTGTTACCTTCGTCCGGCCCATGGCTACCGGACGACGGCGACCAGAGAAGAGGCGGTGGGAGGGGAATGAATGCAGCTACTGTTTGGGTTCGCCTTCCGGCTTAAATAAATGCGCAGCATCACGTGTACCCGCGGGTTCACAAATTGTAACATACGTGTCTGCTTAAGTGGGCGTCACGTAACTGGTGTGTGTGTGGGAGAGATTCTGAGAGACAGAGTGCGTGTGTGCGACTCTACTCTTCGGACATGTACTCGACCTTTTGCATCGGGATATAAGTATAGTGGTATTTGCTTTAGCTAGTGATTTACGTGGCCATGTTAACGTGGTTGTGTCAAAAAAATGTCACTTCCTGCTCGTGATTTGCGTTATATAATTACAAGCAAGATTCTCGTGCATTGCACGGAACATCAATATGCATTTTTTTACAGAACACCTGTTGTGATTGACCCATGCAGGAGTAATCACATATGTAAAAACTAATGATATCTCGAGAATTTTATCGGAAAACTGGTATCTCGAGAATGTCATCGAAAAAATGAAAGATGAGAGACAAGGCGAGGAGGAGTGGAGCGTGGTGGTGACTGGTGGTCGGAATGGGCGGAGGCATGGGGATGGAGGGCGCCGGCAGGCGGCAGCGGCCACCATGCATGCTAGATTGTTCCAGAGACTTATTCCTTTTTTAATTGCTGAGCAATGAGGTTGCGGGAGATAATGATGTGGAGAGACGTGCAGGTATCTTTCTATCCTCAGATATAGATCATACGGTCTGTATTACAAGATGGTAGGCACACCATCACCGCCAACTCGTTTTTTATAATGGTACAGATGATAAGTTTGCTGACAACTAAAGTAAAGTGGAATTTGTCCATGTTATGCAAGTAAATAAAGGTGATTGTTTATCATACGGGTAAGGTTGGATGAAGGGCGGTAGGAACAAATGCTCCGCCTAGAGCATGTGTGTGTGAGATGGAGTCTTAGTGTGTGTGTGTGGGGTGTGTGTGTGTGTGAGAGAGAGAGAGAAAGAGGAGAGAGAGAGATGGAGTCTTAGTTTGTGTGTGTGTGTGAGAGAGAGAGAGATGGAGTCTTAGTGTGTGTGGGGGGGTGTGCGTGCGTGTGTGTGTGTGTTTGTGTGTGTGTGAGAGAGAGAGAGAGATGGAGTCTTAGTGTGTGTGTGTGGGGGGGGGTGCGTGTGTGTGTGTGCGTGCGTGTGTGTGTGTGTGTGTCGCGGGGTCCTCTGTGGCGGATATAATTTAAGTGTGCATGGCTTCATCATAGAGAGGTGCTGTGTATGGCAGAGGCCACCAACGATGGGGTGCGAGAGAGAAAATGCCCGTAGAGAGGGAAGAGAAGGTGTGTGCGCGTGAGAGGAGTCGACATCGAGAGAACGTGTTTGCTCAAGAGACACCGAGGAAGACTACTATATATCGATGGTGCATGTAGGCGGGAATTAAACAAAGGGATGGTCTTATTGGTTTCGGGGATATAGGGGAAGAGTGAGAGGCGGGGGGGGGGGTAGCTAGAAGGAGATTGTTAAGTGTGAGTGTGTGTTTTACCCATCTAGGCGGAAGTTATGTGCACAAAAAAGGAGAATGATTCGATGTGGCGTTAGGATTGAGGGTAATTAACTACGTATGGAGACATAGAGACCTTGAACGTGCATGTGTGAGAGGTATACATGTATACGTGGGATGTGTGTGTGTGCGCGCGCGCATGATCGAGATAAAAGAAAGAAGACATAAGTCATAAGATCAACGACATGGGAGAGACGGATCGGTATGACAATATGCATGCATGTGAGAATGCCGGGAAGAAGGCCCGACAATTGAGCATGTGTTTTTGTCTTTAAGAGATAGTGGCGTGGGCTGGAGCAAGCATCTATGGCGAGCAGAGGGAGTGAGGCGCAACGATTGTGCAAAAGAGACCAACCTATAAATGCATATGTATGGAGAGACATATATAGTGTGGGTGATAGGAAGCAAGACTCTGTGCGAGAAAGAAATGTTGACGGAGAAACTACAGGTAGATACAGAGATGGAGATGCTAGCTAGAGGGACATCCGCTAGTTTGGGTGTTGGAGATGACCGTCGGGTGGTTCAAAGGGTGAAGTTATATATGTGTGTGAGAGGGCACTTGACTGCATGTAGAGAGAAACATAGGTAGTGTGCGTGATAGGAATCAAGAGTGAGGGCGAGAAAGAAGGTTGATGGAGAAACATATAAATAGGAAGATAAAGATGCTAGCTAGTGTGCGTTAGAGATAGGAGTCGAGTGGATCAGAAGGCTGGGTTATGTGTGTGGGTGTGAGAGAGATAGAGAGAGGGTGCATGTGAGTCACATACAAACAAATATCAGAGAGAAATGAGATCCAGAGATACGGAGTTTTGTGTCTGCGAGACAGAAAGATATTTCACAACGAGAGTGATAGCTAGAGAGACATACTAGGGAACGCAAGATATCTCTAGGGAGAGAGGGTGTGTGTGAGCGACATACAAGAGAACAATGGAGAAATATGAGACCCTGGGAGACAGAGTTTGTGTTTGTGTGTGAGAAAGAGATATTGAAGAGGAAGAGTCGTAGGTTCTCATATCTAAGGAGCGAAAGACATCTCTGTATGAGGGGTGTGCGAGTGGCACACATGGGAATAGTAGAGAGAAATGAGACCCCGGGAGACAAAGTTTTGTGTTTGTGTGAGAGAAAGAGATTCCACATGGAGAATCATAGTTAGAGACACATAGCAGGGAGCGAGATATACTTAGAGAGAGATAGAGTGATGAAGGTCGAGGGAGAGAGTACCGTCAGTGTGTTACGAAGATAAAAGATCATTGTCGATATACAGGTAGCACGAGAGATACCTGAGAGATGATGAACGCGTATAGGTCCAGAGAGATAGTCCTATATAAGCATGAGTGATAGCTATATGAGACGAATATTTGGATTAAAGGGGATTCAAATATTTAAACTGGAGATCCCGACATCGATAATATCATAACGCAAATTGGTGTATCAAACATGCATATTCATTTGAATTTGGGCACACGTGTAATGTTATATAGTTTATCAATAGTGGTGATCCATAGATTCTTCAATTACAAAAAATGCATGGTTTATATGCCATTAATGTCTAAACGGGATTACACTATATGTTGCGTGTGTGAAACACATTATACATGTTTGAGAAGTAAAAAAAACCGCATGAAACACACATTAATTGGAGACAGTTAGCGAGGAATGCATACTTTGGATTTCAACATAAAGTGGTTTCAAATATTTGAATATCCAAATTGATGGATACAACCTTATGAATCTGAGATCATGCCATTTGTAAACCATATTTATGTATAAATGGTGTTGTGCTTTTGAAAGTATATATATAAAAAATGATGTATATAGAATGTAATTCAATTTGAAAATGGATCCCGCCCAAAAAAATAGAATACAAACGGGATTCGAATTGAGTTGGCACGGTAAAAGTGCACTCTGCAAAATTTGAACGAAGCGGGGAAAGTCGCAGTAACCGCCCGAAACCAAAATCTGCGAGATGGAAATCACTACTGCCTATCCCTGCCACACAAAGCCTATCTGCTGGATTTCCATAGGTTTCGAGGGTAGGTTTGTAATTTCACCCAAACGTGACGTAACCGCCTCTCACCCGGATTCATACACAGTGGGCGCCAAAACAAAGTGTCTCCTCGGCCGAAATCGACTCCCTCCCCGATTCATATTCATACACGGTGGGCGCCAAAAACAAACTCTCGTCGGCAAATATTCGGTGTATGCGAGATTACCGTCCTATCCCCAACCGACTAATGTTGTTGTGATGTAGTAGAAATTTGAAACGGGGGCTAAGTTTGTAAATTTCCTCGCATTTGAGACAAGCGCGCCCTGAATACACGGTTCCCCCCTTCCTCTCTACCTCCCTTTTCCCCATTGGTACTCCGTGGGCGCCAAAACACCCTCTCCACCCCACCCTCCTCCGTCCGCCGCCGTCCGCCACCCCATCCACCGTCGTCCTCCTCCACCATGTCGGAGCTGATACCCCGACGCCGCTGTCCATTACAAGAGATCGACCTCTCTCATCCACGGCTTCGGACCGGGATCCTTGCATCCCGTCCTCTCGCTTCATCCCCGCCATCGTCCACCTTGCCGGCGCCGCTCCTACGACCGTCTCGTCCACCGCGCCCTGCCGCCACCGTCTACCCTCCTAGATCTGCTTCCACGCCGCCGACAGCCATCGCTACCGCAGCACCGTAAAATTCTCAGCAGATGCATACACGGCGCCACACCAGAGGCGGTACTCTTTCGTATTTGCTCAACTTATTTATCACAGCAAGAAAATAGATCGCCACTGCTTTACTCTGATTTCTTGTCTTGGTTGCGAAGTTGCCTTTGTTCTGTTTGCACCTTCAGATCCGCCATGGCACGCTCAACACTATACTCCCAATGCTTATGGTTTTCCCCTTTTATATTCCACACTAGTTAAATCACAGTAGACTAAATTTCAAAATTGGGTCAGTCGATTTTTCAGAGCTCGCCGGTGCGAACGAAGGGGCTCGGGTGGTTGTGGGGCCTCGCCGAACGAAGAAAACTCGACGCGGGTGGGGGTTGGGGCGTGGGTGGGCGGTGGGGGTGGCCGAGGAACACAGGCGGCGGGGGCCGGTGGTCCGGCCGGCAGCCCGTGCGGTGTTCTGTATGGGAAGAATCAGAGACGAGGAAGAAGATGGGTTAGGAGACGTAGGATCTTCATCCAACCGCCTGAAATGGTCGAGAGACAGTTGGGAGTTGCATTCTTAATGCGCTCTGGTTCATCATGTGTAGGCACTACGCAACCAACATTTTATTATCCAAAATCTGCTTGCTCTTCTTTACCATGTTCCTCTTCCGTTCTTCTTTAATATGTACTCTCTCCGTTCCTAAATACAAGCCTTTGTATAGATTCCACCATGGACTACATATGGAGCAAAATGAGTGAATCTACACTCTAAAATGTATCTGGATACATCTGTATGTGATCCATAGTGGAAATCTCTACCAAGACTTATATTTTGGAACGGAGGGAGTATGATAGTGGTACAGTATGTTCCTTGTACTAAAGATGAGCAGGGACTTTTGCAGTGTAGAGGTCTATACGGTCGGTTGTGATGGACACTTTGAGCCTCTTTGATTCGTAGGATCTTGTAAACATAGGAATAGGACTTGTAGGCACCTGCCCACTTGAATCCTATAAGAATAGCAAGGAAATGCGGGGAGCTGTGTCGCCTTTGAGAGTAACACTAATATTAACAGTACCGCACCTTCACTTGAAGAGAGCTGGTATCCGAAGCCTTTCTAGCCGTATCGGCAATACTAGCACATATATTCCAGCAAGTTCCACTTTGCTAATTTTACTCTAATGCTTACGGTTTTCCCCATTATATCTACACTATGATCTGTGTAGCTGCTTTGTGTCACACTAGCAGCAGTCCACTCTTGAAGCTAAACACTGCAATGACTTACAAAATTGGCACCAAGGCATTGAGTGCCATTCTGGATGCAATGAAACTCATACGCTCCCCACCTGTTGATTCTTGTTCAGAATATGATCCTAATGACTCTTGTTCAAAATTGCCACATATAGAGAGACAGCTTGGAATTGCATTTTTTTGGGCGCTGTGATTCATCATGAGTGGGCAACCACCATTGTATGCAATGAAGCGGAACCTCAAGAATATGCTTCCTCTTCTGTTCTTTAACATGTTCCTCTTTGTTTATTCTGTATTTAGTACGTACAGTATGTTCCTTGTCAGGAAGGGGCGCAGGGACATCTGCAGTCAACAGCTGATAGAGCTGGCCTGTACGTGATCGATATGCTTTCAATTACTAGCGACAACACAACACCGTATTTTCAAGCCAGTTCCACTTTCCCGATTTATATATCGTGGTTATGGTGTACCCCTGTTATGTACACTATGATCTGCCTAGTTGTTGTGTGCTCTTGTTGTCATGGTTTGGCAATAAACTCTCTATATAGTATATTATGAACCTATCATCTGCCAGCTATCCTTACTTCTGGAGCCTATTTTTTTGTGTACTTGTGCCAGATTATATAAATGCACGCACCATATTACAACACACATGAGCTCTCTCATCAGAATCCAGTGATAGCACATAAGTGTTTACACGGGCGCCCCTATATTAGAATATCATCTGCATTACAAAGATAATCTCACAACTATTTATGTTTTCATGGTTCTCAGATATTATACGCAATTACAGTGAATATCAGAGTCCGCGCATCAGAAGAATATTGTGGAACACTACAATGACTTACAAAATTAGCACCAAGGCATTGAGTGCCATTCTGGACGCAATGAAACTCATACGCTCCCCACCTGTTGATTCTTGTTCAGAATATCATCCTAATGACTATTCTAACCTCGAGGAGTCAAAGGCAGATGGCCTATCCTGTTCACCCATCAAGGTGCATGTTCTAATTTGGCAAGGTTTTATTGATTGCGCGTATCTTGCATACGTTGTCTTGCATTTCTTCTACTTTGTTGCACCGCCATCTGCTTAGTTTACTCATCATATAACTCGAGATGCCATGTCCATCCATTATCAATACATATTCCATCTGTCATCATACCATGTTTTTCCACTCAAATGTTGTTCTTGTTCATCAGACATCAAAAAGGAAGAGGGTGATTGCCGAACCTGAAGGAGCACCAGCAAGGTCCTTGAAAAACGTGGTGGTGCCGGAGAAATCAGACAGCGCCCCACTTATATTGGCTGTACAACCAGTGACACTAAACATAGGACCGACTCCAGCAGACTGTACCCATACTTCACTGGCCACACCACTAGCCCCACCACACAGGACCTGCACTCCAGCAAAAGGTATACCGATTTCATTTGCCATAGCACCATCTGTACCACAGAAAAATCCCACTCCAGCAAAAAGTACAGCAAATCCACCGGCCGAAGAACTATCCCAACTGCAGAGACGGCCAATTCCTGCAGATTGGAACCCCATTCCATTTGTTCCAAGTTTAAAAGACAATGCTTTCAATGTTGTTAGGGACTACGTGCATATATTCCCATCATGGGAAGATTATAGTGAAGACAAACACCATTTTCACATCTTCCTGTCCAACTTACGTGTAAGTGCAATTATTCATGGTTATTATTTTCCTATTTTCTGCTGATCGAACACATCAATTATTTACATTACATTGTTGTAACTAGGTGAGGGTCAATCTGGATAGTCATGACGAGCAAAGCTTGCTTGTGCTTTTCAAGGAAGCATTGCAGCAGTATCGGTGTTACCTGAGGAAATCACACTTTGATGGCAAGTCTATAAACGAATTTCCGGTGAAGTCTCCTGTGCTAAATTTAGAAGACATTGAATGGAAAAACCTTGTTATGCACTGGTCTCGTTCCCAGGATGAGGTACTGTCTATGAAATCAAATGGCAATTTGAACTTCTACTTTTCCGCATGTGCCTTATGGATCTTTTTTGCAGGAAATCTACTCGAAGCAGAATTCTGGTTTGAAAAGAACGACAGGATATCGCAAATATGCTGCCCGCTGCTTTGCTCTTGTTAGCACATGTTGTCCTGTATCACTGTACTTGCATACATACCTTGTTCATTATGTGACAACAGTATGCATGATAGCTTGCTTATCAATTGTTCGCTCCAAATTATCTGATCTGTATGAATGGTTACATTAGTGTAGAATATATCCAATGCCAATGATTTTTTAGCTCTGCATTGTTCTTGTGTACATGCTGTCCTTTATCAATGTACTTATATTGACAGGTAGTTGTTCATGTACCATCACTCTGCAGCTTATTTTCCTTTGCCCTCCATTTTCTACACATCAGATCTATATTTACTCTTACCATAAGGTTGCTACTGAAGAAGTTTAGCTGTGCATTGCTCTTGGCTGTGCCTTTTGCCTGTATCGCTGCACATACATTTATAGCTACTTGGTTATGTAGCATCACTCTTCAACTTATCTTAAATATTCTCCATTTTTTCGTGTATTATCACATCTATATTTACTCTTAACAAAATGTAGAATAAAGGCAATGCTTATGAAGAAGATTATGTGGTAAACTTCTTGAATTGCCCCCCCCATCAGCATGGACAAGGGCTTTATAGAGCCTGTCTTCACAGCTGTTTATTTTTGGTGTTTGCATCAAATTGCATGTTTAAAGTTTATTATGTAGTTCATAAACAAAAGTTTGTCCTTCTCAATTTAAGTTTTCAGTTGTACAACCAAGTTCCTTCTTCATACCATGTAAATTAAACTATACAGAGCAAGTGATCTTTTGCACTGCATGTATGCTTCTGTTCTTCATCCGTAATCCAGTGGTGTGGTGAACCTACCCACTACAACACAATGTCATATTCTGCAGTGTCTTAACTATGAAAAATGTCATATCATTCTACTATTATTTAAACCGTCTCTTTATTTGCCAATCTGAAATGGGATAAATTGACAGCACACTAACCATTGATACTTATGAGTTCATGATCTGTAATCCAGTGGTGTCGTGAAGCTGCCAACTCCTTCACAATGTCATTTCCTGCCATGTCTTGACCTGAACAATACCATATTGTGTTCATGCAATTTTAAACTGTGTCACTTTATTCGTTAGTAAGAAATGTGATGAATTGTCAGCACTGTTACTTTTATGTGCAAAACCTGTCATATGTCTGCTTGTTTATCTTTCAGAGTGAGGAAGATATAAGTGTTGAACAAGCGGGGTCTCATCATGTAGCTCAGGTGCTTGCGCTGCAGCTCGCCAGCGGGGCTAACCTTTCTTGAACTCTATTGAAGTGCTGTCGGTTTTGTATATTATTTTGTCGGCGTGTTTATTTGCACTGGTGGCGATCTTTGATGCCTAGTGTATGTAATCTGCTGTCTGCGTGTGCTTTATTATCATAGTGGCGAACTTTGATGCCCAGTGGATGTAATATGCCGTAATTTCTTTATTGTATAGTATAGGTTTTTTCTTATTCACGATGCTGCAGTTATTTTACTGTATATATATCCTGTCTTCGCAGTAAACCGGCCAAACCGTAAAATTACGGTACATAATCGGGCCGTCATGCAATCACGATGTATGATCCGCATCATGGGCCTCGTCAAACTGGCCCACTAGTAGATTCGGGCCTTCAATAGGCCGAGTAACCCCCGGCCCTCTTTTCGCAAGAAAACTCAATGGGCTTTTAGGAGGCTGAGAAGTAGGTTGGGCCTGAAACGTGCCGAACAGCTCACGGGCCGGCAACAGCCCATGATTGTGCAAATCAAATCACGGGCTTTTAACAGGCCAAAATTGTCTCGGTCCTTGTTTGGCCCAATCAGATATCGGCTGCGAGCAGGCCGGATACAAACCGGGCCGTAGTTAGGCCCAACTATATGACGGGCTTTTAACAGGCCGAAATTAATATAGGGCCAAAATGTTAAACGGGCCCTTAACAGGCCGAAACTAATATCAGGCCGAATTACTAAATGGGCCTTTAGCAAGTGGGCCCAAAAGTATAGCGTCCAGTTAACGGGCCTAATCTGATATGGGCCATAATTGAGGCCAAAGCCTCTTAAAGGGCCGGACCTGATCTGGGCCGTGATTTGGCCCAGAACGTGGGAGGCTTTTAACGGGCCGGATCTCATATGGGCCATTATTAGGCCCGGAACATGGCAGGCCATTAATGGACCGGATCAAATATGGGCCGGCATTTGGCCCAAAACATGGCAGCCAGTTTATGAGCCGGCCTAGTAGGGTCCTCAAAATCTTGTGGGCCTACAGCTAGGCCGGCCCATTAGTGTCTACGAAATCTCGTGGGCCTTTAGCTGGGCCGGCCCATTATGATCCGCAAGAATTTTGTGGGCCTTTACCTGGGCCGGCCCATTATGGCACACAAAAATCTTGTGGGCCTTTACCTGGGCCAGCCCATTATGGCCCGCGAAATCTTGTGGGCCTTTAGCTGGGCCAGCCCATTATGGTCCGCAAAATCTCATGGGCCTTTAGCTAGGACGGCCCATTATGGCCCGGAAAATCTTGTGGGCCTTTAGTTGGGCCGGCGCATTTAAACTTGATGGGCCGTGCCACGTGTCAACGTATCATAGGCGCCTTCTGTCCAATGAGTGGATGACATCTGTCCCAACGATGAGCCGACACGTGTTTCCTCCAGCCAATGATGATTTTACACGTGGAAAATCCCCATTAGTCGCGGCTGTTAATGGGTTATCGGATCCAAAACCCGACCCGGTAGCTTAACGGCATTCCGTTACGGTGGATGCCACGTGTCGGTCACCCTTGACGAAAGCACTTCTGTGACGCGCGGTTTATCGTCATGGAAGTGGACACTTCCGTGATGATAATTTTGGTAAAGTCATGGAACACTTCTACGACAGCACAGGTATGACTATCTTGATTCTGTCCTAAATTTTTCATGGATGTACATGCATGACAAAAAACGCGACCTACTGTGACAAACACGTATCATCACGGAAGTGTATTTTTTTGTAGTGATATGATAGTGTCGCTAGCATCCATATGACAGAGAACCCGGGCTGGCATAACTAGTCGTGAACCCAAAGTGGCACTAACCTACGGGGACAGGCATACATGAAACAACATCGAGCATGTCGTCAGCAGCGTGTGAATCCGGGCTGTAGCAACTGGGCTAACAGGACTCCGGGAACCCGGGCTGCAGCAGGCTAGGCAGGACTCCGGATGTCACCGCGTGACATTTCCCTAAAAGGACAGACACAGGAACGAAGTGAATCACATGCCGGCCAGTCTAAGTGTTCTGGAGCAGTAGTGCTGGGCTAGTAGGACTCCGGTAAACCGGGCTGTAGCGGTCTACCATGGCTCGGTGGAAGCACTAGACTACATTTCCCCATAAGAGAGGCTACCAAGGATAGACAACTAGGTTGTCGGATTCCACACATAGCAATACACGTTACATGTACGCATAACATGCAATTATGTGCTGTACAACATGGCATCACAACATAACGCAAACTCATATAGATAAAGGCCCGGAAGTGCCACATAGCAGTTATTACAAGCAGGGGTCACATGACCCATCATTCAGAGCATACAAGCAACGGAAGCATACATGTCTGAGTACACACAACTACAAAAGAAAAAAGCCGAGAAGCCTGACTATCTACAAGACCCTCCCAAGGGTACAAGATCGTCGCTGAGGTACAAGCTACTTGTCGAAGTACATGCAAACTAGTAAGACCAAAGTCTCCGCTGCAAAAACATAAATAAAGCAACGTGAGTACAAAGGTACTCAGCAAGACTTACATCAGATCCTATCATACATGCATTAGTGTCAGGGAGGAAATATGGGGTTCAGTTGCAGCAAGCCAGCTTTGACTCAGTGGCTAACCTATTCTACAACTACGAGTAACTTCTTTGAGGTAAGAAAGCGCACACGAGTCCACTAATCACCACCTCAATACACCACTATGGATTCATTCATGTCTCACCACGAGAAGCCATCCATAGCACTCACACTTATCTTGAGCATTTTAGAGTATCCACTTCAAGTTGTCTATGTACCACGTAAGCATCCAAGAAGTCCATAACCGAGCACATGGCTATTCGAATAGATCATGATAACACTGCAGGGGTGTACTTCTTCACACACGCTCTCGCCACTTACCGCCATGTACACGTCATGTATCTTGGCAACCTTCAAGCGGAAGCCTGGCGAGAGTGTCGGCCACGACCTGACTAACCACACAAGACTCTAGTCCAGGTTTATCGCCTATTCGGGTTCCATCCGCAAGGAGATCCGGCCGCGGTGTCGCTCATGGCCCCAAACAATTTGAGCAGGGTTCCCAAGCCCACCACCCGGGTGCCACTTGGTACACCGTGCCACCTGTGCCTAGTCTGTCCCAAGCCCACCCTGCCGGGTGCCACTCGGTAGAAAAATAGCACTACCTACAAACACCAGAAACTAGTTGCGACTCCTGGATAGAGATCAAGTTGGTTAATAAGTCGAGAGAGCTTGGAGCGCCCGGAGCCCAATGTGTGGTAGTAGCTAGTCATTGGACAACTTACACAGAACTCGGTTCTTAAGGACGGTCCCAATGAGACAACCCACCATGTACTCCTACATGGCCTCTCACCGCTACCTTTACCAAATCGTGTTCACACGCTTAACTCTCAGCATCATAACATATCATAACACTCCAATCCATTCCCAATGAATCAGACCTGACACAACTCTAAGGAATAGCAGGCATGGCATGGTAGGAACATAACATGGCTCAATCAACTCCTACACATGCTAGTGGGTTTCAACTATTTACTGTGGCAATGGCAGGTCATGCAGAGGAATGGGTTCAACTACCGCAGCATAAAGTAGCAGTTGAATCGTTGTTGTCCTAATGCAATAAAAGAGAGCAGGAGTGAGAGAGTGGGATTGTATCGGAATGAACAAGGGGGTTTGCTTGCCTGGTAGATCAACAAGGGGGCACTGCTCCACAGATAGGTACTCTGGAGCACTCTCCGGAGCAGGACCTATCGAGAAGGAACAGTGTCGACAATCAATACACAATCATATGCAACAATATGATGGATGAACATGGCATGAAGATGTAATGTTGTTTTTCTAATGCATCTAGTAATCTATTTGAATGAAGTCCATTTGAACCAAGGGTTCAAATGCAACTCCAAATTTAACATTTATAAATGCCATTTATGTGTTTCACCTATACAGCAAGTATAAGTTGGTTTATCATGCATGAAACTGGTACAGATGGATAGATTAATTTTTTCTGATAATTTCTCATATATAAATTATTTCAATCTGAGCTACGGTTGAATTTCTGTGATTTTTTGAACTTTTGAACATTTTTTGGAATTTCTGAATTATTTTAAATCCAGAAAGTAAAATACTGCGTCAGCACTGTGTCATGCCTGCGTCAGCAGGTCAACTGCGATGACTGGTCAAACCTGACGCGTGGGGACGACACGTCAGTGACACAGGTTATACAGGGGATTTAACTTATCCTAAATACAGGGTTAGTGGCGCTGGGGCCCACTGGTCAGTGTCAGGGGCTAGGTTAGGTGGTGATTAGCACTAAGTTATTCACCTGACCGACGGGCCAACTGTCAGTCCGGCGAGGTCATCATCGGCGACCACGGGGCTCGGCGGAGTCCGCGCCACAGGCGACGGGGACGGCAGCTGAGAGCACCGAGACGAAGCCCGTGCTCGTCCGCATCCAGAGGGGCAGGTGCGAGGGGGCGGGGTGGCCGGAGCTCGCCGGAGCGGAGCTCGCGGCGACGGCCGGAGCTCGGCTTGAGGTGCAAAAGGGCAGGGGAGAGGGGGGTTCGACGGAGAGGCTCACAGAGGATCCAGAGGCGTCGTCGGCGAGCTCGGTGGAGGCTTGGCGCAGCCGGAACAACGACGGCGATCTCATCGGCCGAAGCTTGAAGACGACGGCGATGGCGACTCTCCAGCGCTTCCCGCGCCACGTGGCTCGACGGAGAGGTATCAGGCGACCGCGCGCAGCTCGTGGACTCGACGGAGGGGCAAGGGGACGGCGGGGAGCGCGTCGGCGGTGAGCTGCAGCGACGGCAGCGCTTCGGCGCGGTGAGAGAAAGAGCGAGTGGGAGGGAGCAGAGGAGGGGATCCACTCGCGGGGGAGTGAGAGGGAACGGGGGGTGCGTGGCGCTCGCAGCGGCCTCCAGCAGCAGCGGCAAGCAGGAGCTGGCCGAGCGCGTGCGTGCGCGCCGTTGGCACACGCCCTCCTGCCTACTAGAAGGAGGTTAGGGGTGCCTGGCGCCTGGGCCTCGTGGGCTGGCAGTCCACTGGGCCGGCCAGGTAAGCCCAGGTAAGCTTTCTTTCTATTTTGTTTTCTATTTTCTATTTTTCTGACATTTGTTCTGATATAGTAAAATACTAAATCATTTTATTTTCTTCTGACAATTTCTGCAGGGACCTAAGGGATTATTCCAAAGCCCCTCACCAAAATTCAGAATTTTTGGACATATATAAAAAATATAACATATATATATCCAATGCAAATAAATATTGGATTAATTCCAAATGGCCAAAATAAATATTTGTGAGCTCCTAAAAATATTTGTTTGATTTTTACCTCTGACCAATATTTTCAGAGAACAACATGAACATTTTCTTGGACCTTTTTGGAGCACTTTTTATCTGGGTCACTTCCAGAAATGATTTTTGCGGGTTTCACAAATCCCCATTTCAAATTTAAATGAAATTCAAACATGATGCAAACATGAAGGCTAGCCTAGGTCATACCAGAACTAGGGATGTGACATAAGGCAGCTAATTGATGCGAAAAAAGATGCGCTTTAATTGTAGCGTGCCTTTTAAATCCGTGGAATCATTATTGACAAGGAGGGAGATGATTCGAGTGCACTCGTTTGACCGTCATGCCAGCGTGCGACCCAGTACGGACGGGACGCACCACTGACGGGACGGGAAGGGACGGCACAGTCATAATTTCCGTTTTTCTAGTTTTCCATGGCAAGCTGGCCCGCTAAGCCATGCCTGCTTATGCATTGAATTCCAGTGACCGCGATGACCGTCGCGTTTCCCGCGACATGCTAGTTCGCCTACCTTCCGCCTATAATTACTGTTTCCCGGGCTTCTCCGGTGGCACCATCACCCAACTCGCCCTATCCTGATAAGCCCCCACCGGCCCGACGTCGCTCGCCACTTATCCTCGCTCTCGCCACGTCCGCCATGCCCCCGCCCGTCCGCGATAGGCGACACCGGAGGCAGTCACTACCGGAACTAGTGTTCGGTTTTTCACCGGAAGGAAGACGGAGGGAGGAGGCATTCTATCAGTCTTTAGATGGCAATGCGGAGATCGAGGACTTGTTGGAGCGCGACCGCCTGGCGGAGGAGCAGGAGTTGTTGGAGCGCGACCGCTTGGCGGAGGAGCAGCGTATTGCCGATTTGCGCCGCCAGCAGGACATGGAGCAGCAGCGCACCGACGCTCTGAGTCGTGAGCAGAGCGCCCGCAACTGGGCCGACTACGTGGAGGCTAGCGCCCGGCAAATAGCCCTGGAGGCTGTTGGGCACGCACGCGTTCGCGATGCCGATTTTTACTACCAGCTCGTCAAGTGGGTTTCCCGCTTAGAAGCCGAATCTTGGGTGGACCACGCCGGCATAGAAAGGGCGAACACGCGCGAGCACCGCACCCTATCGCACCTCTGGAAGTCCGAGGCGAGGCGAAGGACGCCGGTGCCGGCGTTTAGCGTGTACCGCAGATGGCGGCTGGCATCGTCTAGTTAGCTAAGAGTAAGTTAGTACTTGTACGCCACTAGAGGATTAGTGGGAGTAGATAGTTAACTTGGCTATGATGGTTGTCAACGTGGAAGTTCAGTACTCTATATGTGGATCAGACCTGTTACTTTGCTCTAAATGTTGAACTTTCCGTTTGAACGTATGGAATGGGCTGTTATTTTTTTAAATGGGTTGTATTTGTCCTCCATGGGTTTAGAGGCTGACTTGTGGGCCTACCAAGTTGCGCGTACACAATCAGGAGATGATTGTACGTGGAGAGGATGACAGCAGGGACTAGCCAAGGTCATGGCAGTACGCAAGCAAGTGCCTCCTTATTTCAAGTCAATAAAAAAATGGCTCCTCCTAATGGATTTCTGACATCTGGGTCCCATGCCATTGTCAACGTAGTCAATAAACGAGAGAATTGCACAACGAGCGGCTGACACCAGGGACCCAGCAGCTCGCCCAATTATTTTTGTTTTGGGTTAATTTGATAAATGCCACTCCAAATCTGGTGTTTCTGAGAAATGCCACTGCAATTTCCAAACTTTGAAAAATGCCATTTCATGCCATTTCCGGTGGCATTTTTTGAAGTCTGGAGTGGCATTTTTCAAAGTTTGAAAATTGCAGTGGCGTTATCCAAAGTTTGCAAAAATTGCAGTGGCATTTTTCAAAGTTTGGAAATTGCAGTGGCATTTTTATGAATCGCCATAATTGGAGTGGCATTTATCTAATTTGTTTTTGAGACGGAAGTAGGGTGTCAACTGGGCTGTGCGGGGCACTCTGGCCTGTCTAGATAGCCTTCTCTTTTATATTTACTACAGACCAACCCAGTAGTTTTTTTTTTCTTTCTGAAAATGGCTAGCCCAGTTTTTTTGTGATTTGCCAAGTAAGTCGCTTTGTCAGGCCTGTTGGGCTGCAAATCTTTCAAGACGAGGAGAGCTTCATTCGGCTGGCCGAGAAAATGGCCTATCAGTAATGAGAAATGGGTTGTACATTTTTAAAACACATCAAACCAGCAATTAGTTTCAAATTTCTTTTTTTCATTTCGAGATTTTAAATTGCATTAATTTTTATGCGTGGACAATTTGTTGGATTTTATATTGATATACATTTATTTTTAAAATTAGTTTGAATGTGACTCGAAATTTCGGGATTAAAAACAATTCGGACCGCACCGAAATATGCAAAATTTCGTATAATTTTTTAACCGTAGCCACAATATGGGTTGTAATGCTAACAAAAAGAATATGGGCTAAAAAAACCTTAAGAATTAGCAAATGGTCTGTAAGTTATTAGAAATAATGGCAGATGGGCTGTATGCTGGTTTCCACAGATTTGAGGCTTTCCTAAAAAAGGTTGACGCACAAGCAGTGACTGTTGGATGTCCATCCAACGGCCGTCGTGCTTCTTCAATCTCTGCTCTTCCTGCTCCAGCCGCTCAAACAAGCGCCGGTGGGACTGCCTGCTCCCTCCTCCCCGCGGCCGGCTATGCTGCCGCGCAGGCCTCACCGCCCCACCGTACTCCCATCGCTGGCCTAGCCATCCCTCTACTCACCCACACCTGCTGTTATTCTCCGGCGACGACAGATGAACCAGTAAACCCTAGTACAGTCGTACTACCCTCCGCGTGGGAAACAACTGCCGAGTCTTTCCTGCCTCCGTGTCGTTCCCTTCCTAGGCCTCGCCGTCTTCCACTGCCCTGGTGCTCTCGGCGCGGCCTGGTCAACATGGTCAACGGCCGACATGCATCTGAAGTGGACTGTACGTGGAGAGGCTGACAGCTGGGTCCACGGCCGCACGCAAGGAAATACCTCCTTATTACGCACAAAATAATGATTCCTCCACAGCAGGAGGCAGGAGCACGCGGCACGACCGGCGCTGCTTTGGGCGGCTGGAGCAAGAAGACCAGAGAGGTTGAAGAAGCACTACGGCCGTTGGATGGACATCGTACGGTCACTGCAACTAGCATCATTTATATTGACTAAGTTGACAACGCCCTTGGTATGCGTCAACTTAGTAGGCCCACAGGTCAGCCTCCGAAACGGTGCGCCCCAGATGTGAGGGGGAGGAATCATTTTTTGGGCGGCTGAAGCAAGAATATCCGAGATTGAGGAAGAAGCACGACATCCGTTGGATGGACATCCAACGGCCACAGCTGCTAGAACCGTGTGTTGTTGACAAAGCCTTGCATACGCACTACTAGGAAAAGGCCTACTAATGGCGCACCTAATTTGGCCATTAATGGCGCATTAGTGGTGCGCCATTAGTAGCACGCCATTAGTATATTTTACTAATGGCGCACCACTGGTGCGCCATTAGTGTCTGGTATACTAATGGCGCACCCCAGATGCGCCATTAGTATATACAACAGTGCGCCATTAGTATGCCTCCCAGGGGGCCATCTATACCCAGGTGCTTTGGCATACTAATGGCGCACAACAACAGGATGCGCCATTAGTAACTTCGGCATACTAATGGCACACTGTTTAGTGATGCGCCATTAGTATCCTTTGGCATACTAATGGCGCACTATGATGTGATGCGCCATTAGTATGAATATTAGGTTTTTTTTATTTTTTAATTTTCTGTTTTTTGCACAGGTTACAAAATGTATAATTGGACAAAATATAGACAGCACACATCAACAACAGATTCATCGAATACAATAGAAGATTAGTCTCTGAATACAATTCATCATTTTAGTCTCCGAATACAATTCATCATATTAGTCTCCGAATTGAAAAGACCGAACAAAGATAGAACATTATATTACAAGTCTCGAGACCGCGAGTTTGTCTTCACATTACAAGTCGATATCGATCATCTAAACTACCATCACATAGAAGAGAGCTGCAGTCATCACGATGAGCATCATCACGATGAAACTCGTCTTCATCCGGTTCCTCCAACGCTCCCTCCCCTCTCCCGCTAGATAGCGGGCGTATCTAGATTCGGCCTCGGCCCTAGTGGCGTACCCTTTGTAACTGTTACCGCTGAATCGGTGAACCTGTCTCCGACACTCCTCCCAATCGTCGTAGACTCCGGGAACCTTACCCTTGTACACGACATACCACGGCATCGCTATGCAGTAGCCAAACGAAACGTTAGTACCAATTCACAGACAATACATAAGCAATATATAAGTATGCAACAGAACGATCGGAAGAGAAAAGCAAGACATTAATAGCATCGATTACATCTAAGTTGAACGACTCTCGAAACCAAAGAGACATACTACAAGTTCATTAAAGTTTAATTACAACATGAGCCAATCGATGTTTCAGAACTAGACACAGCATCACTGCTTTCGACTCGACTCAAGGGACCGGAGCGTGGATGAAGCCGTCGTCTATCGTGGGAGTCATGAAACAACGGGCGTTGTCAGCCTGCATTTGTAGGATTGTGTCGATGTCACTGTTGGACGGTAGATTTCTGAGGTAGAACTGCCCCGAGGTACGAAGGACATCTTGATGGATGATTTCCGCAAACTCCGACTGGATGCGAAAGAATTCTTGTCTGATGTCCGCGTCCTGGATTGCCGACACGCTCGCGGCCCAATCTTTGAGTCTACTCGGTAGCAGTAGTTGATGATGGTCCCGTACGATCGCCCGCATGTGATGGATGGCGTAGTAGGCACCCTTCTGACCGCCAGGCGGCTGCTTGACGCAGCAGAACGTCGTATTGTGGGAGAACACGTGCTTGCCGTACTTACGAATAGGCCTGGTGAAGGTGTCTCCAGATTTGACATAGCCGGGGAGAACATCATCAAGAACCTTCTTGACATTTGTGTAGTCTACGTTCGACTGACGGTCCGGGTCGAAATACGTGGCCATGGAATATTTGGGGCTTAGGAGGATGAGCGTGCAATGTGTGTCACTGCAGAAAACACGGAATGTTAAAAGAAAAACGATCGAAATCTAAGAATTCATATGTTACGGGGCGGTTGAGGGGAGGACTTACTCGGGAAAGTAAGGCACGAGGAAGTTATCCTTATCTTGGTTTGCCAGAATGACGCCTTCGAGGTAAGAACTCGCGACTTACCGGTCCCCAGCGCTGCCCAAGATCTTGGCACGCATGTAGAAGGGGCCGACTATGACGATGTCCGGGGTCTTGTCGCGAATGATCCGCATCTCCATACTCAGCGAAAATAGCCGAACGAAGGTGTAGTGCAGCGGATGAAGGTTCAACATAGCGTGGATGTCATCAAACCGCAGGACGATCGTACCCCCGATGGAGTTATCCACAAAGCCCTTGCCCTCTGCACCTTGGCCGCGAAAACCGGGTATGCCACATCCTTCTCTCGGAGACGCCGCTTCTCCAAAGAAAGAACACTGTCATGCAGACTCCGCATAGCACCGGTTGCAGCATCGAGCATATTTCTCGGTAGCATCGGCCTACCCGCCACATGCACCCTCCTCGAGATATCCGCAGTTGAAGGTGGCCCATCCTGAGCACGGATCGTACTCGGTGCCGGCTGGCCCGCACCCTTGTTAGTCTTTCTTTTGCGTGCCTTCTTCTTCTCCTGTAATGGGACCGAGTTCTGCTCACAGACCGCCTTCTTGAGTGTGTTGGGGCTGATCATATTTCGCACCTCGCCTATCTGAGGCTCGGTGAAGTCGGCAGCTGGAGGCGTCTCCTGAGAGCTGAACTGCAGACGACGCCTGTTGCAACTTGGCTTCTCCGCGATACCAGCTAGATCGCACACGTCTTTTGTTGGGTTGGGTTCTTGAGAAGGAGGACCCATGAAGTCGCTACTGTCCCCATGATCGGCAAAGTACTGATCGACGTTGGCAAATGTATCGTCGTCGTCGTCGTTCTGATCCTGTGCCATATGCATGTTTGGATCCAGTGGCATAGGGATGTCCGGCACCGTTGCGGTGGTCTTGCCATGGGGCCGACTTGGCACCGGCACGACTGGCGGTGTTGTCTTTGGGGTGGTGTCCCCCTCCCCCAAAGGAATCTGGCTCTTCGGCCAAAGCAGGGGCCAGCTCAGGCAGGCGCTGAGGGTCATCACGTCATCATCGTCGGCCCCGATGGGTCGAATCGGAGGTAACAACTCGTCGCAGCCTGGCAGCACCCGAACCAGTTGAACCCTAAACAAGTTGGGTGGCATCTGGGTACCGTGGAACAAGGGGTTGCCCGGTTGAACGATTTTGCCCTTGGCGACATCGACCAACTCGTTGTTCACGAAGTGCAGGAGATTGCACGGAACGTCGGCGGCGCCCTGCGAAAACATGTAGGGCGTTAGGGAGGCCCAGTCAAAGGCAAGGAGATGAAGTCCTCGGCCGAGAGAGGCTTAATTAGTTACCGTTATGATGGCGTCGAGCTCGGCTAATGTCGAGGCTCCACCAACGGCGGGCGTGCAGTTGACGGAGGGGCCGCTTGCTGCAGAGGTGCCGGCCGGCGTACACCCGGGTGCATTAAGCTCCCGGGCCGACGTCGGAGACACCAATGCCGCCTCCGCCGGAGACACCAATGGCCCCGCCATCGCGTTCTGCGAGTTGCTGGCCGTGAAGCTAGGAATCGGGGGCGGCCCCTGTTGGCCGCCCGCAATCCACGCACTAATCCCCTGGATCAAGGTAGGCACAATGGCGGTGATCGTCGCTCCGAGTTGTTGTTGCACTTGCTCTTGGACAATCTTCGGAATCCGCGCCACCTGTGCCCTGAGTTCTTCAACCTCGCGCGCCTGGCTTTCCGAGCTGGTCTTTTTCTCCTTTCGCCCAGCAGTGTTATAGTATGACGACCATTTTGTCGACAAGCCTTTGCCGGCCACACGACCAGCTGACGTCGGCTTACTGAGTTTATCCTTGTTCTTCATTACATTCAACGCCCTATTTAGAGTGGTGTCCCAAGGGTTGCTCTTAGTCGACCCCGCGCTACTGCTTTCAGTCGCCTGCGGAAGGAATGTGAACCATTTAGAAATTTGGCTTCATTAATTAGAATGCAACCATATGGAGCTAATTACGCGGGGGTGTATTCCTTACCAGAACAAGCTCAAGCGCCCTGGTCTTCGGATCCGTGGTAAGCTCCTTTGTTTTTGGGTCCTTCTTGTACCGGGCCCTGACAAAGTTCCTGGTCTGCTTGTCACCGTATTTATCGAAGAGGGGCGGTAGGCCTTGCTCGGCACGGTCCGCCTCCTCCTTGTCCCATATAGGCTCCGCCACTCTGTAACCGCCGGGACCGAGTGTGTGTTCCCCTAAGTTCAGCTCCCGCATTTCTTTCCCCCACTTACTTGATTCGGAGTTTGCGGTGCTCGAGCAATTGATCTTGAAGTCGTTGTAGTCATCTTCGATGATCGAAGGATTTTTCTCCTTGATCTTCTCATAACTCTCACCTTTCTCGATCATTCTCTTCACATTGCTTTTCCAAGTAGACAGGGCCTTGCTCATCTTCGTGAGGGCAGCATTGTTCACTTTATTCCCTTTGAGGCTTGTGTTTTCAAATTCAGCGGGGAACTTGTATCGTTCGTGCAGCTTCGTGAAGAGCAGGTTGCGCAAATTCCCTCGGTCAGGATGCCTCAGGTTCTCGGTGTTGATCGAGACGGTGCTCCGAAGAATGCACCCGAGCTGAAGCGAGTACCCCTTGACTATTCGTTCGGGCGCCGTTGGATTCCCGTCGGAGTCCACTTCAGTAACTTCCTCCTTGAGGGTGCGGAGCACGGTCGGGCGCCGGTCCTTCCGTTGCCTCTTCGGTTGGCTGCCATCTGTGCGTGCGCCGCCATCATCAGTGGTGGCATCCTCGGCGGCACCATCAGTGGCGGCATCAGTGGGGTCATCCTCGGCGGTACCATAAGTGGTCTCAGGATCGGTGGGGAAGGCGGCGTCCTCATACAAGTGAGGTTGTTCCTCCATCTCCTGGGACAGCTTCCAGAATGGCTTGTCGACGCCCGAACCCCCGGCCTCATCGTTGTTGGCCATGTTTCTCTCTAAATAGGAACAAATTTTGGTCAAAAAGTTGGTTATTGTCAAGGAACAAGATCATGGTCTCATCATTTAGGGTTTGTCGACACCGAGGCATCCTAAAAGCTAAGCTTTTATCATTGAGGATTTTTCGACGCCGAGGCACCCTAAAAGCCTAAGCTTTCATCATTTCGGTTTTTATCGACGCCGAGGCACCCTAAAAGCCATGCATTAGTCACAAGTACGCCGGGGCACTTGATCCTACTTAATTAACTACTAAGATAGCCCGGCCCATGCATTAGTCACAAGTACCCCATATGTCCTATTTTTAGCAAAGTCATGCTCAAATTCACGGAAAATTTCAGCATGACCTTTGCTGAAAATAGGACATATGGAGTACCCGAATTTGCCGGAACGGAAGTTAATCGACATTCCGGCAAACTCAAGGGCCTCTCGGGTGGACAAGGCAAAAAAGGCCTCCATCACAACATGGAAAATACATTGGCATGTGAAGAGGTGAAACAATATATGCATCTCCAAGCAGTATCATTCAACATTTTGGACAAAACACTACAAGCAACATGAGACACTGAAAACAATTGCTACCAATGAATCTACACTTCTATAACAAAATAAATCAGAAACTTAGTCTGTCATCATTAGGCAGCCACCATTAGTTATTCCGTTATGTTAAAGCAGAAATAGAAAAATAGACTGAAACAAAGAAAGAAACTACGGGTGTTGGTAGCAAGAAACAATGCAACCACCTGAAAACTTCTTATGTTTCAGTCAATCATCACAACCAATATGATTTGCTTGGAGATTCAGAGCACAACCATGATACTGAGGATATCAGAGTGGTGGAGACATTGACTGCAATAAAGATGACTAAAAGAGAACTTTTCTGCCTCCTTAGATCTATCAAACGAAAAAGTGTACAAAATGGGTTGTCTTTGAGTGGAATGCATTTTCTCAAGGTAAAACACACGCGGAAGGGTGGGTGACATGAAAAAACTGTCCATTTTGGCAGGCAATGAATGAATGAGCACTGCTGCTGTATACCAGTAAATTTTTAATGGCAGTAAATTTAGGATGCAGGTCTTGTGGGAAGAATCCAAAAACCTTGTGTAATCACATTTTTAATGGCAGTAAATTTTTAATGGCACCAGCCTCCACCCTGATGCTCATACAACATAGAGAATCTAAGAACATGAAAGCATTACCATGGGACAACCAATGGCAACAAACAAACAACCACTAACGCCATAAACTACTGTGTAAACTAGTAACTGACAGTTGAGTGCATCAAATTAAGCAAGTGAGGGTTCCCTCTGGGTTCATCTATATGTTTCAATATAGATGAATAACCATTGTGGTGTCATCATCCACAAGAAAGTCAAATCACTATATACTAATGATGTATGTACCCAACGATATGTTTCCAAGATATCCAAATAGTGCCTATTTGTTTTTCAACACTGTCCTAATCTGCATGCACAGTCCTATCACAGCTGGGACATGGAACAACTTCTTCAGGGGCTACCAATCCAAACAAGTCATCAGCGAATTCATGTAATCTAGATTTCAAATTCAGAAAGCTTGCATTGTCCAAGCTAAGCTGAGCACTGACCAACACCAAGCTTCGAAGAAAACTCATGGTTCTGTACCAGAATTTGGTAATGATAATCTGCATACCTCCAAGTGGATGAGCCAGCTCTGAGACCCACTCCCTGACCCTCTCTGCAGATGGTACCCCGGCGCGCTCCCGTCCAAGCACACTGCATCATCCCAAGCACGAAATTTCAGAAATCACACTCAAACCCTGACAAACCTGAGGGTGCATCATCATATTTGTAATGACTGAAAATATTTACTTCAGGAAATATTTACTACTGTAGTTTCTGTTACAAACAAAAAAAAGACTGAAGTTTGTCCTAGCTATATTTCAGGATGATTTTTCAGTTGCTCATGCTTTTTACAAATTGTAGCTACTGTTTTTTATACCTAAACAAAATTGCCCTAGCTATATTTGCTACTGTTTTTATACCTAATTTTTTGCTACGGTTTTTTTATTTGCTACCGCTTTTTTTTATTTGCTACTGTTTTTATACCTAAACAAAATTTCCCTAGCTATATTTGCTACTCTTTTTTTATTTGCTACTGTTTTTATACCTAATTTTTTTGCTACTGTTTTTAAAATTGCTACTATTCTTTTAAAATTGCTACTGTTTTTTATACCTAAACAAAATTACCCTAGCTATATTTGCTAATATTTTTATTTGCTACTGTTTTTATACCTAATTTTTTTGGTACTGTTTTTTTAAATTGCTACTGTTTTTGCTACTCGGTTAATTATAAAGGACCGAAGCTAGCCATGGTTCAGGGGAATGCTACTGTACTGTTGATTCATTTTATACAAAAGAAATAGAGGTGAATGTGGTGAAGCTAATGAATGCTCGGCCTCCTCTCTTGTTACTCCAGTTTGAACATCAAAGTCATAAAGAACAATGACATCAAACTCAAACAATTCAAGTCTTATTCTGAGGGATTGAATTCTTGGAACGGTATCCAGCACTGTGTCCACATATTTGGCAATATCTGCCTAATCAAAGCGATGATGTGTGGCGAGCAGATTTGAAGCAGGCCTTATGCAGACCCTTTTGTAGAATTGCAAAGTTTATGGTACACAAGATCGACACTTCACGTATAAGTGATTTAATCCATACCATTAGGGACTAATAAATGTATCTTCGCCCTCCTAAGATTTCTTTCAATCTACGCCACTGCCACCTATATATATTACTCAAACTGGCCCAAGGGCCATGATTTTACAGACAAATTACAAGCCGATGTAATCCATTCAGTTAGTGAACTCTCATTGTTTCTCAAAGGAATTCCAAACAAGCACAAACAGAAACTTCGTGTAAAATTCATGAGTTCACATGTACATGCTAGGTGCATACATACACCGAGTAGTTTCAGACTGGAACCGTGTAGAACATACAGAAGATTGATTATTTGCAAACCCTACACCCTAAAATTTACAAAGGGGAAGGAGGAGGCCGGAGGGGGAGGGAGAGGTGGGGGCAGTACCTGAGGAGGCGGAGGAGGCCGGAGGGGACAAGGAGGAGGTCGGAGCGGCGCAGCGGTGGCGCGGACGAGGAGGAGGGCGGGGCAGCGGCGTCGGGAGAGGAGAGGGGAAGGGGC